>NC_063449.1:16418504-16720885 GCF_020379485.1 Brassica napus
TTCATCATCTAAGTTGATGGCCACCTCCTCACCTAGTTTCTCAGCATCCCTGGTGAGGGTTGTAGGATGTAACAGCTTACCACTCCTAAGGGTGATAGCTTTGGCCTCCTTGGGATTTTGGTCAGATTTTCCAGGTATAGATCCTTGCTGGCGATTCTGGTGAGTCTTCATGGAAGCAAACTGATTCTCTAAATTCTTGACTGTAGAAGCAAGATGTGAGAATTTGTTGTTGAGCTCATTGTAGCTCCCATCAATCTTGGAATGAAGGTTCTTCAACTCATAACCAACATGCTTCTCACTTCTAGTCTAAGACTCCAAGATTTGTTTCAGTAAGGTATCAATGCTGCTCTCTTGAGGAGCATAAAAAATAGACGAAGGGTTTTGTTGAGGCTGATAGCTGCCTTGCTGGTTGTTTCTAGGCGGATAACCACTCTGTTGGTTGTTGGGATAGGATTTCTGTTGGTAGTTGTTGTACTGAAAGTTAGGCTCTTTTTTGTACCAGCTACCATTGTTGTTAATGAAACACAACTCCTCTTGACCTTCCAAACCCTCAACCTCATTGACAGCAGGTGGATCATCCTGCTTGGAGTTACCAACAAACTTCAGCTGCTCTTGGGTGGCTTTTTCAGCAATGAGTAGGTCGATCTTGTCTTCCAAAGCTTTGATCTCTTTCCTCGTCTGCTTATCATCACCCCTACTGCCTCTGTCGTGGTCTGTACTGTAGACTACATCACTCTTCACCATGTTGTCAACCAGCTCTTCTGCATCATCTTCAGTTCTTCCCAAGAAGAACCCATTGCTAGCTGTATCCAGTCTGGTCCTGCACTTAGGAAGAGCACCATGGTAGAATGTGCTCATCAAGCTCTCCTTAGAGAAACCATGGTGTGGGCATTGAGCTTGGTAGCCCTTGAATCTCTCCCAGGCTTCACTGAATCCTTCCAAGTTCTTCTGTTGAAAGCTGGAAATCTCATTTCTCAGCTTAGCAGTTCTTGAAGTAGAGAAGAAATTCTCCAAAAATACTCTCTTGCAGTCATCCCAGGTGGTTATAGAGTCGCTGGGTAGAGACTTCTCCCACTGATGTGCCTTATCCCCCAAAGAGAAAGGGAATAACTTTAGCTTTAAGGCATCCTCTGACACACCATTGGTTTTTGACAACCCACAGTAGCTGTCGAACCTGTCCAAGTGATCGAATGGGTCATCTAAAGCCAAGCCATGATATTTGTTGTTCTCGATCACGTTGAGGAGTCCTGACTTGACTTCAAAGTTGTTGGCTGCCACAGCTGGTGCTCGGATTCTCAATCTATGACCATGAATGTTGGGCCAGTCATAAGTACCAATGGGTCGAGCTGCCCGCGGTTAGTGTTCTGCCCCTTGCGGTGGATCTGCCATATCAATATCCAATCTCTGCAAGTGGGCTTGTTGTTCTTCTTCTCTTCTAGCTCTAGCACACTTCCTCTCTAAAGCTCTGATGTCTGCTACTATTGGAACTAGGTTTAATGGACCCCTGCTCCTCAAGTTCATACACCTGAAAGTTAAAGGTAGGTGAAGAAGAAGAAGAATCAGTAACAAAACAAAATTAAAATGACTTAGTCTCAAGCAAGTGACTAAATCTCAATGTTCAAATCTACTCAGAATTTGGCAACGGCGCCAATTTGATGTTAGGAGTTTTCAAGGCTCCTAAGACAAATGTTGTGGTATAAATGATTGTCGAACCAGTTCTGATGGATATCAAAGCACTGAGAATGCAAGTACTCACTTAATCTAAGTGCAACCAATGATTTAGATGCGTTTTAAACTACTACTAATACTAGAAAGCAATTACAGAATGATACTTTCTTGACTAAGGGAAAAGAAAACTCATGGGCATAGGGATTAGACCTTGGGTGATCAAGTATCGAACTAAGGATGGCAAATGATCAATCAAACTATCGACCTTAAACCTAGACACAATTCTAAGCAAGCTCTATGTCTAGATGAATGCTCATTTCCTAACATATCTCAAACATCAAATGTCTTTGGTTGAATAATGTGAAAGCAATCATTACTAACAAGTCTATTAGCTATCTTAGCACCTTTAACAACAAATGTCTTTGGCAAAGTATACTAAAAGCCTAGGAGAGTTGTCTCAGGCATTTCATCAAACACCTTTTGGGTGGGAAATGCCTATTGATCAACTTTTGAGTGGCCAACTCAGAAGATGGATTATGAATACTCTACTAGCAAGGAACAAGAATGATCTATACTAAAACATCCTTAAACTAACCTAATCACCCTTGATCTCCCTAACCCATGAATTCAAAAGGTGATTACTCACTAATCTCCATGATTCCTCTTAAACCCATATTGGATTTCAGATTAATCATGTAGAGAAATAGATAAGAAATCAACAAGAAAACAAGATGAAAGCAATGAAATCTGAATCAAAAGAAGTTTTACTAGTTGTTCTTCAGAAAAAGAGATGCTTCCCTTGGTGGCTACCAAAGGTACTTAAAACATAGGTTTTTGAAAAGTAAAAACGTGCATAATGAAATGACCAAAAGACCCTTGAGAAAATATGAATTCGGCCAAACAAATAGACGCGGAGCGACCTCGGCACGTCGCTGCGAGAGGTCGCTCTCGAGTCATTTCTTCGCGAGCGACCTGGCTGTGTCGCTCCGAAGACATCGCTCCCGGGTCGTCTCCTCGCGAGCGACCTGGCTGTGTTGCTCTGAAGACGTCGCTCCCGGCTTGCTCAGAAACCATAGACGCGAGCGACCTTAGGGTGTCGCTCTAGGAGGTCGCTCCCGGCTTGTTCGTCGCTCTCAAATCGACACAACCCGAGCGACCTCTGGGTGTCGCTGTGGTGAGGTCGCTCTAGGAGCTAGAGCGACTTCGCCTTGTCGCTCTAGGAGGTCGCTCCGAAGCGTAGATGGCGAGCGAGTTCATGGCGTCGCTCCGATAGGTCGCTCCCATGCATTGCTCGTCCAATGATCACCTTAATCACCTCTTTTGAGCTCCAAATGCACCCAAATGTCTCCAGGAACTCCATGTGGTACTCCAATACCTAATAGAGACATATGTATGCAAAATGCAACCTAGACATGGCTAAATCCTAATCTATATGATGAAAATGCACATGAATAAATGGATAAAACAATGTAAATATGCAAGATATCAATCTCTAACTTCCACGTAGAGCAACCGGACTTGCATGTCCTCGGTGGGTAGCTCCCACAGCCGGTCCTTGTTTTCTGAGGCTACAAACCAAAAATAATAAAGTGGCTGGTTAGGTTTGAACCTTTCACCTCTAATAGAAGATAGATACATTTGATCACTGAACTAAAATCACCTTCGTAGAATTTTGTGGCCAAAATTATACTTAATAATATGAAGGCCGGAAGCCTACGCTTCATTAACTTCTAACAAGGGCCGGTTCTAGTAGCTTCCAGGAGATTGGTTGGTTGGGTCTCGTCCCGCCGGACATGGTTAATCAGAAATAAAAACAAGACATATATATAAAAACTTATAAAGTTGTATATATATATATATATATTTGTTTATATATATATATTGGCCGATCTGATTTTACGGCCATTAAAGCTTGAGAATATGGAAACATATCTTTGTCTGACTATATGCAGTATGATTTATGTATATAGATATGTCATATGTATATGCTGACGTATGTATGTATTTGTATCACACATATGCATAATTGTCTTAATCACTTTGCGTGTAATTGGTAAGTAAGAGGGCAAGTAAGACTACCTAGATCTCGAACGGCGCGGATTTTTGTTTTCATTTATTTTTATATAAATATTTTGTTTTCAATTATAAATTGGTATATATTACAATATATGTGTCTATCAATTTTTAAAACATAATAAGTTTACGGTATATTTTTTCATTGAATAGATTGTTTTAAACTTTCACAAGTATTTGTATCTTCTTCTATATATATATTTTCGGATTATTATTTCATTATTAGAATCGTAACTATATCTATAAAGATTATTTAAATATTATTTTATTGTCATATTCAAAGATATTGTAACATTTCACAAATTTAGAAAGTTTTTAAAAAATTAAACTTTCCGTTTCATAGATTTATATTATCGAGTAAATTATTAAATATTTAGTTTTTGTTTAATTTTTAAAATAAACTATATAGTTTTAAAAAATTCATTGGCTTAAGGTAGTAAACATTAATCATTGTTAGAGAGTATGATTTTTGTTATTTAAAAAAAAAAATCTTTATAATTTTAAAAGTTAACATCGACAAATATTTAGATAATTAACATATGGAGGTATAGTATTACAACATTAAATTATATTTATTTAATTTATACTATCTATAAATCCAATGGATAATCTATTGTTTAAATCCAATTACTGATAGTCTAATAAAAATTTCTAGTAGACCCAAAATTTAAATGATAAGATTAGAGATTAAATGTAACATGACTTTTTAGTAATAGTTCTATTAGGTCTATTTTAAAAAAAAATCACACATAAATCAATATTGTAACTTTGTTTAAATATATAAGATAACTACAGATTAAAAGTATTAGAGTAAATAATATAATAAAGAAAAAGAAAACGGTAAAACTAGCGCAACACATATTTACTCTCCACAAGTCAAGAGGGAAGAAACAAACCATTTTACTTTTTTTAAACAGTGACTAGCGAAAATATTGATGAAAACTTTTAGGAGAATTGGAAAAACAAGACAATTTCGAAGTTTGTTTGTCAAAATAAGATTTTGGTCGTTTTGTACTGGTTTTGCTCTTGTATTGTGGAAAAAATAGTAAATTTAGGTAAAAAAATATAAAAAAATGTAGAATCATTAGAAACCAAAGTATATATACTTTTATGTTTAAATTTAATTTTTAAAAACTGTGGAACTATGTTTTATTTAATATCAAAGCTATAACAGAATACTTATTCTAGCCATCTACGTAGTCTACAAATCGAATATAAAGTATTGTACATAGGTTTACCTTGGATAGAAAATATAAACTACACTTTCTTCAATAGTTTACCTTAGCTAGATTTTTTTGTCGTAATATTCTATCTTGATATCTTCAGTCTACCTACGGCTTTTTTACAAGTTCTATCCTAGAGTCAGTGAAATACCTTTTCTTTTTTACAAGTCATACCTTGTTCTACCTTTTACTATATAATAGCCTAAGGCAAAATGTAGTTTCCATTCTCTCTACATATTTCTGTCTTACGTATGATGTATATTCTTGCCAAATAAAGTAAAAATGGAAACTTCCAAATTTCGTGATCATATCTTTCCTAAATATATCCTAACTAAATATTTCCTAAATATCTCCCCCCCCCCCCCCCACGATTTTCTCCCTTTTCTCTTCACACGATCTCTATCTCCCTCGTTCCTTGTTCCTCTCTCTTCTTCATCGACAAAAATATCTTCTATCAACCAACACAAGATGGTTCTAATCTACGTTAAATCTGGTGTATGGATGTCAAGTTTCAGTGACGAGTGGAGTTTCTTTGCAGACAAACAAAGGCGTGGTCGAATGGTGACATTAGAAACTAATACTTTACTAGAGGAACTCAAGATCATGGTGTGTGAAGATTATGGGGTCGACCCTAATTTGGTTAATGTCGAGTTCAGTTATGAGATGTTCAATCAAAGAGGAAATCCTCCCATTAGTATCAGTAATGATCGACAAGTGTGTAACTTTGTGGGCTACGCAAAGAAGGGTTCCTCTACAACCTTGTGTGTCACGTTCTCTGGTACTGGTACTGGTGTAAAGGAAAAGGAACGAGTCAATATCGATCTGAATAAGGAACCGTGTGATTTAAGTAATGTTGAGGAAGGTGAAGTTCCTGACATAAATCTGGGAGATTTTGAAGAACCATCAACAAAGTGTTGTGATAAAAGGAAGAATCATGTCGTTGAGGATGGTTCCGGTCATGTTGGTTCAAAGAGTGAAAAGTATGGCGACAGTGAAAAGGAAAGCCGAGTTGGGAACACATATTTCGTGAAGAAAGATCAACTTTTCCGAAGTAAACGTGTCCTAAAGGCAACAATGGAAATTTGGGTGATGAAGAATAATTATGATTTCCTTGTTACCAAATCAACGAAAAAGTGGTGGTCTATACGATGTAAGGATAATACGTGCAATTGGACTGTGCGTGCGGAATGTGTTGATGGGTCTACATATTTCATGATCAATAAGTGTGTGGGTATACACTCATGTGCTCCTTCAAAGAAAAGCAACTTCGGAAAAACGGCGTCGGCAAGAGCTATTGGAAAGCTGATACAACATCGATTTGATGATGCCAATGATGGCCCCAAAGCAAACGACATCATTCAGTTTATGAGGCTAGAACATAGCTGCGGAATTACTTATTGGCACGCTTGGGAAGCTCGTGAGTATGCAATTGCAGCTGTTAGAGGTATACCAGACGAAAGTTATGCAAAGATACCAAAATATTTGCATATGATTAAAGAAGCTAATCCTGGTACACACACTCACTATGAAACTAAGAAGG
Organism: Brassica napus; assembly: GCF_020379485.1. Lineage (NCBI taxonomy): Eukaryota > Viridiplantae > Streptophyta > Magnoliopsida > Brassicales > Brassicaceae > Brassica > Brassica napus. Next base: position 16,425,009 of record NC_063449.1, read on the forward strand.
ATGGTAGATTCATGTATCTATTTATGTCATTTGGGCAATCAGTTAGAGGATTTCACAGTCATATGCGTAGGGTGATTGTTGTTGTTGGAACTTTTCTGAAAAATAAATATAAAGGAGTTCTATTTGTTGCTACAACTGTAGATGGTAACTCCAACTTGTATCCAATTGCATTTGGAGTTGTTGATTCAGAGAATGAAGAATCATGGGAGTGGTTCTTCAGACAGTTGAGTGTGGTTATTCCTGATAGTAAAGACTTTGCTTTTGTGTCAGATAGACATGCGTCAATTGCTAAAGCAATCAGGGATGTCTACCCACGATCAAAGCACGGAATTTGTATACACCACTTGCTGACCAATGTGGTTAAATTCTTCAGGACAAAGGGTTTCACTGCCTTGGTCGAGAAGGCTTCAAAGGCATATAGGTATAGTGAATTTCAGGAACGTTTCACAGAAATTGTTGATATCAGTCCGGCACTCGGAAGATATCTACAGGAGGCTGATGTGAGAAAATGGGCTCGTTCTCTCTTCCCTGGATCCAGGTATGACATCAGGACCAATAACCCAGCCGAGTCGATTAATTCAGCTCTGAGATCTCCTAGACAATTTCCAGTAATTCCTTTGCTAGATAGTATAAGAGAAATGATGACCCGATGGTTCTATGAGCGTCGCATGTTAAGCTCCAAACATATTGATCCTTTAACCGTTAAGGTGGAGAAAAAGATTGATAGGAGAATCGTGAAGGCTCGAGGGTTTCAGGTTCAGAAGGTTGACAACTTCAGATCACTTGTTAAAGAAGACATATATGATTGTCATGTTGATCTGGAAACCAGAACATGCACATGTGGGAAATTTGATTTAGGAAAAATTCCATGCAGACAAGCCATTCCTGCAATTTATTCTCGAGGTATGGAAGTATATAAACATTATCTTGGTACCTATATATTCCAGCATTTTGCAGCGTTTAGACATTGGTCGGTCTTTTTTTGACACAGGTATGGAAGTACACCGATTTACTGATGGCGTCTATAGCACTGCAACGTGGAGAGCTGCCTACGCGGAATCCATTAATCCCATACCAGTTCCAGAGGCTGAATGAAATGTCCCAGATGAGGTTAAACTTGCGAAGATCTTATCACCAGAGTCAAGAAAGAGTGCTGGTAGACCAGTAAAGAGAAGGTATGAAACAGTAGAAGACAAGATTAGATCTTCTCAAGGATCAACAAAGAAGAAAAAGCACAAGTGCAGCCGGTGTGGTATGGAGGGACACAAGAGAGGAACATGTGATAAACCTATCTAGTTTGTTGTGTGTGTTCTCTGTTATTTGTTGTTTGCTTACAACATTGTTGAGACAAATCGAATCTTCCTATTGACAGTTTGATTTTTGCAATTTTTTTTGTTATATTCGATGCAAATCACCAAAAACATCAAAGAACATAGTCTTACATTTATTTAGAAAAAACAGAACAAGAAATTGAACATCATGCATAGGTAAGGTACATGAAGACCATAGCAAAACAACACACAAACAAAGCTTTGATGATCCTTAACTCTCTAATGCATTCGATGGAATTTTCTTCACAACGAGCAATTGCATCTTCCATCTCTTCAAGTCTACTCTTATGTCGTTTCAGCATTGTCTCAGAAGCTCATACTGATTTTTCAAACTCGGAATTGTCCACTAGCAGCACATCAAACAGATCCTGAAAGTCTTCAATTTCCTCAACAACTGACTTATCAGTCCATTTGAACAAGTGAGTTTTGTCCTTCATCATTAACATCAACAAACAGTTAGATTGGAGCGACGACAAGGTTATATGAATACAGACTAACCATCTCAGATCCCATCGGACAACAATGGAACAATCTTCCCGGATTTTTGACAGTTGTTGAAGTGAAAAGATGCACTGCCTTGCCGCAATTGCATCTTAACAGCTGCCATGTGATGTTCCCACAGCTCGAAAATAGAAATCCCCTTATTTGTCCTGATCACTAAGCTCCAGAAACCACCATCATCATCCCAGTCAACCAACTCCTTAAGTGAGAGACTAGTATCGCACTGAAGCCCGGTAACTGCGTGGAACTCAAGCAATGAAAATCGGAGAGGTCTTCTCGCAAAGACAAACCAGAGCTCATGATCTTTGTAAGTCAACAGCTCCCTACACAAGAAGCTGTGTATCACTCTCGCCGAGAATCCCAAACCATTATCGAACAGCTTAAAAATCTGAGCAAAAACAGGATCTTTCTTCACTGTCTCCAACTCCTTTGGCAACCACTCCATCAATCTTTTGAAATAGCGTACCATCTTGCAGTTGTTATTGATCTGATGCACTTGGGTCTCTTCACCCGGCTTAAACAACCGCTTTGGTAACTCCTCAGACATACCTACAATCACAGAAAAGAAGTTTATAATCAGAGCACAAACAAAGAAAGAAGAAGATTTGACAAAAAACCAAACCTTTGAATCGGAAAAAAACAAAAACGAATCTATTTGTCAATTTTCCCTCTTTCAAAAAAGGACCAAAATCGAAGATAAGAAACTAAAATTAAAACACCCAAACAATAACATCCATGAATTGAGATTAATCAACCCATTCAAGTAATTTAGATTAAGAAATAAGAGAAATCAGATTTAAGTGATGAGAAACTTTAAGAAATCTAGGGTTAAGAGAATCAAAACAAGTAATCGCAAACTCACCTTCTTAGAAACGTGAGATGTTGATGAAATTGATGGTGGAAGAAGAAGAAGAGCGTCCGACGATGTCGTAGAGTAAGAACAAATCTCCAATTCTTCAGGCTGATAACAAAGAGAAAGACGAAAATAACTAGATTAGAGATGAAAAATGAAAGTTAAAGAGTGAAGAAACGATTTGGCTTTGTTCTTACCCAAAATCGTCATTGGAGGAGCTTCAAGCTTTCGGCGGAGAAGATGAGAGAGGTTCGTTAATCTCTAGGGTAAATCGACTTTTGTTTCTACTTTTTTTATTGTTTTTCCTTTATTTTTACTTTCTGTTTTTACTTTTTGTTTTTTTTTGTTTTTTTAAAAGTGGTTAAATATATTTCGAAATATTAATATTAATTATATAAATCTTAACTATGTTAATTTGAGGGCAATACGGTATTTAAAAAATTATAAATCCTACTTACCTAAAGAATTTTCAAAAAATCTTATTCTGACAAATCGAAGTATAAAATGTCTTTATTTTTCAATTTTCTCAAAACTTTTTCGCCTGATTGGTTCAGTTTCAGATGAAGGCAGAGTAAATATGACTTTTGCTTAAAATATATCGCCAATTGTGACTTACAGTCAGACCCTTCAATAACCCAACTAAGGAAAGAATAGTTTAGAACAGCAATCTTAGTGTTTCAAAAAGGAAAGTGTTTCAAAAAAAAAAAAAGAACGGCAATCTTCATTCTTGATTTGTAGAATCTAAAATGATGAAAACAGTGACTTACGAAAGAAGTTTTTTATTGCCTCTGGCCCTCTGTCATATATAAGCTTTCTCGGGATAGTGGTGGAGTTGTTGTTTTGATATTCAAACTTGTGATTTGTGAATATATTATAAAGAAAACTTAAATAAGTAAAAGAAAATTAAAGAAAAATGTGGAAAAGAAAGTAGTTTTCTCTCTTTTGCTTTAGGGAATGAGCCAAACAACTTGCAATGTCCACTTTAAGTTTCACAAAATGACTTTAACTCTTGGGTGAGTAACAAGGAATGAAGTTGTAACTTCGAGATGTAATAAAACAATAAATGCAAACTATGAACATCTTGGGTCTATTTTGGGATCATGACATGCATACAATTAAAAAGCTGATAAGATTCAAACCGTACGAAATGGTTGATACTAATCAAACGATGAAACGGAGAATATTGCCCATATGTCTTTATTTGAGACAAGAAACAGATACAAAAGTGAATTTTATATAATAATAATAGTTCTATTTTTCCAGATGATACTGATGATTGTCACTTGACCAAAACAAACTATAAACATTATAGTATGTCACTGCATTATTTTTCAAAAAAAAAAAAATTGGATTCATCTGTTTTATGAAATACTAGTGTTTATAAATAATATAGTAAGTAAAATTATTTTACTCGTCACAGTTAATACAAGTTTTGCTTACAATATGTATTTTACAGTGTTAACTTGTTTAGGCTTACTACTTTTGGGTTAAAAATGAAAAGCTAAAGAGATCTGTTGTCGAAGTATTCTTAGCTTAGAGGAAAGAAAAAGCATTCACTAGAAAGGAATAACTAGTTTAATTATGTTGTCGTTGTGGAAGCTTGTGGATTCGAAGATTAATTAATTTCCCTGGAATCAATTTTATTAGCCACTACAACTTTTCCACATATCAGTTAGAGATTCAAACTAGTAAAAACCCATGATTTATTTTTTATTCATAATATCCAATTTTTCAAGATACTCGAAAATAAAAATCCCCCCAAAATATCATTACATCTTTGGCATTGAATCAGCAAAACGGAGAAAAGAGTAAAAGAAATATTTAAGCAAGAAGAGAAAATATGAAGGAACACACTGATCAGATTGATTTTTAGCTGAACTCAATCATCTTTTTCTGCTGATTCAAGTTCTTATAAAACTTCTTTATAAAATCATCAGCGGCTTGGTCCACGTGTGCTTTATTCACGTCACCATTTTCCGGTGTTAACGGAAACGGTGAGTCCGTTACGCTTAATGGCCTAACCAAAGGAGTCCGACCAAACCCTGGAAAGTAAGGAGACAAAGCCGCCGTCAAATACGCCGGCGTAACGTTTCCTTTGTCACCATGAAGAAGCTCAAGAACTGCTCTAGCAGCAGCCGCGTCATCATCGAGCGTCTGAGGCGTTTGACCACACGCAAAGAGACTATTGTGACTCTTTTTCTTCATGAAAGAAATATTGGTAAAAGGGAAAGTGTAGTTTGGAGTGTTGCTACAGCTAAACTCGTATTCTTGTCGTGGTGCAGCTGCGGCTGCGGATGAAGCAGCGTCGGAGGCGGTGGAGGCGGCGGGGACGCGGCGACGGTGGTGGAACATGAGATTCTTCCCGCGTTTGAGAGTGGCGTTGAAGTCGGCAATGAGTTTGTGTTTTGAGACGCCTTTGCGGATCATGTACAAGAGGAAACGTACGATGTTCCATAGCTTCTTGCTTATTGGTTCGTTTTGATCCATTATACGTTTAGAGTTTTCTTAGAGAGAGAAACAGAGATATGAAATATTGTTTTTTTGAGGTTTGATTACTTATGAGCTAAGGAGAGGATATGTGAGGGACTTATAAAGGAAGAAAGATAGAGAGGTGCTAAAACGTGCAAGATTATACAAAGATTATAAAGACAAAAGCAAAAGCTTATTTTAGATTATTGGAGCATAATTATTGAATCCATGTCACTTCATAAGAAAACAGCTTTTGTAAACATGGATCAAATCTTATATTTTAGATTACAGATTTTTTTAGGACATATTGTTTTTTGTATCCTTTGAATAAATTTCAAAATGATCAAGATTCTAGGGTAAGAGTTTGCAACATTGTATTCACATTGCTTTCAACCAGGATATTTCGGACTATATATAGTTTAGTCGTGGGCGTTCGGGTACCCATTCGGGTTCGGTTCGGATCTATTCGGGTTTTGGGTTTTCGGGTTCAAAGATTTCAGCCTCATTCTTGTATTTCTAAATTTCGGTTCGGGTTCGGTCACTACAAGAAAACATATTTTTTACGAGGGCGGTATTCGTTGTAAATTCGTCGTAATAGGGGCTTTACGACGAATTAACATCGATACGCGTTTCGTTGTTAAACGCTCGTCGTAACGGAGGTTTCGTCGTAAAGTCCTAGTTACGTTTACGAGGAAGTCAATTCCTCGTAAAGCGGAAGGAAACTATTCGTCGTAATGCCCTCGTAAACGACGATGTAAATACCTCGTAATAGTTCGTTGTAAAAGCCACGTAAGGCTTCCACGTAAAGTCGATGTAAATTTTACGAGGACTTTACAACGACTTCATGTAAATTCCTCGTAAACGTTACGAGGACTTAACGTGGAATTTTACAACGAATTTACATCTCCATATTTAAAATATTAATTAATTATAATAATTATATAAATTTTATAAAACAATAATTTTAAAATTTAAAATATTTGAAATAAAATTAAATATGAAACCAAATAATTTTTTTAAAAAACTATAAATTCATTAATTAAATAGAATTTAAATTTTTTATACAAAACAAAAGAAATTAAAAAAGGAAACTAAAGGCCAACATCATGGTCATCGAAGTAGTTGGCTGAGGGGTTCGGGTCTGTAGACGTTCCTGCTTCGGGATCCGTCTGGCTCATCCCGAGAGCTGCTCGTCTCTCCGCCAAAGCTCTCTGCAAAGTTGGATTTCCCACCGCCATCACATCCAGCAAACCCTCGAGAGAGTCCAAACGCTGCTGCTGGGTATCCATGCGAGCCTGCATCCGGTCGTTGTCCTGGTCCCGTCTCGAATAGTATGACGAAGTCGCCCTTGCAACTTCGTTAACGGAACCTATTCCAACCGTCCTTCCCTTCTTTCTAGGAGCCACCTATATGTATATATATAAAACCGTATTTAGAGTTAATAATAAAATAAAGAAAAAAAATTAAAATTATTAAATTTTACCTCCTCGAAGATCCGGTCGACCTCTACGGTTGACAACTTGACGGGTAATCCATCTGCAGACTGTTGGGTAAGTTGCGTCTCTTGCTCTTCAACCCGAGACGCCACAGCGTTGAAGAGTTTCTCGGATGCAGGATCCACAAAAACCCCATCTGGTGAGGCGTGAGTCATCTTGAATAAGTCCGAGAGAGATGGCAAAACTCCCGTCTTCTCCAACTAATAAACAACAATAATAAATAAATTAAATATAATTAATAAATACAAGTTTAAAATAATAAAAATTATAAATTTAAATAAAAATTACAGCTTCGAGACGAATTCCGGCATGGGGTTTTTGGCCGGATCTATGAACCATGGGCAAATGGCCATCTTTATCCCTCGTTCTTCGGGAAGCGGAGCAGGAGTTGGCTTTGCGGATGGAGCTGGGTTCGTTCCAATAGGTGATGAGGCCATCCCATGCTTCCTTTGTGACCCCGCTCGGCTTCCCCTCATAGCCGTAAATCTCCCACTTGTCCTTCCAATCGGAGACGGTGTTGCAAAGACGAGTTTTCGCCTTTGCAATAAATTCGCTCTTCACCCTCTCAGTGATTCCTACGGACCAGTTCCACCTTTGCTGAAAAAACAAACATTTTAAAAGATTAGAAAAAAAAAATAATAATTATTTAATTAACAATATAAATATTAATAATATGTAAATATAATTACCGCAAAACATTTAAACCACGTCGTCTTGACGTGATCGGGAGTCATGGTCCAGTTGGGATAAGGGCCGTCATAATATCCCTTCATCGTCTCTGAAACGCTCCGGCTAACACGGTTGTTAGACCCAAACCTGCAAATATAACAAATTTGTTAAAAAAATTGATCAAAGATTTTAAATTTAAAATTAATAATTTTATGTACTTACCAATAAGTACCCGGGGGTCTATCGGGTATCAGAACGTGTAAACCCTCTCGTCCGGGCTGGGCAAGCAAATCCTCGACGGTGTATCTTGCGAATGGTGCATGAGCTGGCACCCGCAAATCGGGATGAACTGCAGCCGGTGGGGCAGGCTGATCCGGGGCGACAGGTGGAGCTCGTGGGGGAGGCATCTGAGATGGAAGAGGAGGAGGGGTCGAAGGAACTCTCCGAGATGTGTGAGAGTCTGGAACTGTCCCGGAAGAAGACGATGGACCGCTAAAGGAAGATCCATCGCCAAACAAATCCGCATACGTAGGTGCAGGAGCTGCTGGTCTCGGTCTAGGAGCCATCTAGAAAATTTAAAAAAATTAAATTAATATATATCCTAAACGAATTGTTTAAAATAATTTTCTAAACTAATCATCTAAACTAATTTCGTTAACTAATCACCTAAACTAATTCCCTAAACTAATCACCTAAACTAACAACCTAAACTATAAAAAAAAAAAAAAAGATAGAGAGAGAAAGTTACCTTAGAGGGGGAGAGGAGTTAGGGAGGAAGATACGAGCAGTGCTCGTATCTTCGACTTCTCCCATATATATAAAAACGGTTTCCTCGTAACTTCCTCGTAACATTACGACGAAGTTACCAGGCCCGTGTTTTTCCATTTACGACGAAGTTACCAGGCCCGTGTTTTTCGATTTACGACGAAATTACGTCGAAACATTGGTTTACGACGAATTTACAAGGCCCACGTTTACGACGAAGTTACCAGGCCCGCGTTTTTCCATTTACGACGAAATTACGTCGAAAAATCGGTTTACGACGATTTTACAACGCTTAACCCTAAACACCGAGAATGAAATCCCTAAACCCCAAAGTCACATATCATCTAACATCATATCTCTTCTTCTCTACTACAAGTGCTTCATGGACATTTGCTGGAAGGAGCTCGGCAAAAGCAAATGGAAGAAGTCGTTGCATAAACACATGACAATCATGACTCTTCATTCCGGAGAACTTTTGACCTCGTTCAACACATTTTGACAGATTTGAAACATAACCATCAGGAAACTTAACTTCTGATGCAACCCAGTCAAACAAGGTTGTTTTGGCTTCTGATGACAACCGGAAGATGGGAACAGGAACGTTTCCATTGCTCTTGATATGTAACTCACTTCTTGAGCAAATATCAGGTAAGTCCATCCTTGACTTTTTGTTATCTTTTGTCTTCCCAGGGACGTTAAGTAATGTATTCATGATGTTCTCAAAAAAGTTCTTCTCAATATGCATGACATCCAGATTGTGGCGTAAGAGAAGATCCTTCCAATAGGGTAGCTCCCAAAATATACTCTTCTTATGCCAATTGTGAGACACACCATATCCATCAGGCATATTTCCAGGAACATGCCAATTTCCTCCAACTTTAACTGTTTCCTGAGCTCCGTAATAATCAATGTCTGCTTCGATCTGCTGGCCGGTGAGATATGGAGGAGGACCGTCTCTGACAATTTTTTTGTGCCGAAACAATGTCTTATTTCTTCTGTACGGATGGGCAAGTGGAAGAAAGCGACGATGACAGTCAAACCAACAACTCTTCCTACCATTCTTCAGTTGAAAAGCATCCGTCGATCCAAGACAATATGGACAAGATAATCTTCCATGTGTTGTCCAGCCAGACAACATCCCATAAGCAGGGAAATCACTTATCGTCCACAGCAGAACTGCTCGCATCGTAAAATTGTTTTTCAAGGAACAATAGTACGTCCACACCCCTTCTGACCACAATTGCTTTAGCTCTTCTATCAACGGTTGAAGAAAAACATCAAGAGACCGTTTTGGATGCTTCGGCCCAGGGATTAATATGGTCAAAAATAGAAATTCTTGTTCCATGCACATATCCGGCGGTAAATTGTACGGCGTAAGAATGACTGGCCACAAAGAATATTGTCTACCAGACATTCCAAATGGAGAAAATCCATCGGTGCATAACCCAAGATAGACATTCCGAATATTTGTAGCAAAATCTGCGTGTACCTTGTTGAAATGTTTCCACGCTCTTGCGTCTGATGGATGTGCAACCTCACCATCTCTCTGGACATGTTCCGTATGCCACCTCATCGATGCAGCAGTCCTCTCAGATTGATATAATCTTTTCAATCTGTCTATAATTGGTAGGTACCACATCCTTTGGTACGGTACCCTATTCCTCCCACGGCCTTGCGGTTTCAATCGTGGTTTTTTGCAGAATCGACACTCTTCTAACTTGTCATCTTCTTTCCAGTAGATCATGCAGTTGTCGATGCAAACATCAATCATCTCCGAAGGCAACCCAAGACTATAAACCAATTTCTGAATCTCATAATAAGATTCAGCAGACACGTTGTCTTCTGGCAAATACTCTTTAAACAACTCCGCCCATGCATCCATGCAATTCTCAGGTAAATTATGATCCGTTTTAATATTCATCATCCTAGCTGCTAGAGACAATTTAGAGAGACCTTCTCTACAACCAGTGTAGATTGGTTGATTTGCAGCATCTAGCATTTCATAAAACCTTTTTGCATCCAAATTAGGTTCTTCTACATTTCCAGTTCCATCAGCTATTGTTGTAGTTGTTTCTAAAAATGCATCACTAATCATATCTTGAACCCTATCATGATCTACCATCTGCTCATGATCTTGATGATAATTATATCCATTATGCAAATGATTCGGTTCTTCACTATGATGACCATCCTCAAAATTATTATTACTACTACTAGCTTCATTTCCCCCATAACCCTCTCCATGTTGATACCAAATGTAGTACTGTGGTGTAAATCCTCTGTTTACTAAATGCTTCCATACAGTTTCACTACGTGCAAATTTTGAATTCTTGCATTTCCGACAGGGGTAGAACATCTTACCGCTTTCCTGTGTGATCGGTGTACAGCCCGCCTGGTGCATGAATGTCTCTAGCCCGCTCAGAAATGCGTTTGTCACCCTCCCGTCGGAATCTTTGTGCAAATACATCCAACTCCGTAACTCGTAAATACTACCGCCACCGGCCATTTTTTCTTAGATTTTTTTTTCAAATCTTTTTTTTTTCTGATTTTTTTCGGATTTTTTTTCTCCCGTTTGTGTGTTGTGAGGAAGAGAGTTGTGGGAAATGACATATATATAGAGAAATTTTCGAGTTAGGTAGTTGAAAAATAACAACGATTTTACAAGGAATATTTTACATGGATTTTACATGGTTTTAACATATTATTTACAACGAATTTACGACGAAATTAGGTAAGTTAAAGCACATTGAATACACGTTTTCACCTAAATATAACGGTAACATGATTCGTTGTAATGTCGATGTAAAGTTTACTTTTCGACGTACTTGCGTCGTAATATTACATGGCGTTTACGACGAAATTTGGTTTCGTTGGTTTCGTCGTAATTGCGTTGTTAAGCCACCAGTTACTATTTCTAAGACGACGATAAGGAACCTGTGTCGTTCGTCTGTCTGCCAATTCAGTGGAATGACAAGGAGAAAGTGGACGGAAGTGCAGCTGGTTTGTACTTGAGAGGAACCTTTGACGATGGTTGGAGGTTCCTTTCAAGTATAAACCAACTGCACTTCCGTCCACTTCTCCTTGTCGCTCCACTGAATTGGCAGACAGACGAATGACTCATGTTCCTTATCGTCATCTTCGAAATAGTAATTGGTGGCTGAATGAGGAACATAGTCTAAACGCCATCAGGTTCGAGAGGAAGAGAGTTGTGTGTTGTGAAGAAGAGAGTTGTGGGAAATGACATATATATATAGAGAAATATAACAATGATTTTACAAGAAAAGTTTTACATGGATTTTACATGGAACATTTACAACGACTTTACAACGAATTTAGGTAAGTTAAAGCACATTGAATGCACGTTTTCACCTTTATATAACGGTAACATGATTCATTGTAATGTCGATGTAACGTTTACAACTATTTCGCATTCCACGTACTTTCGTCGTAAACTTACACTGACTTTACGACGAAATCCTTTCGTCGTAAATTACCATGGAGTTTACGACGAAATAATGTCTCGTCGTAATTGCGTTGTAAAGCCCATGTAAAGTTACGAGGAAATAATTTCGTCGTAAACCGCCGTTGTTACTGCTACGTTTTCTTGTAGTGGGTTCGGATCTTTACGGGTTCGGATAACCCATTTAAATTATTTTTTAATTTTTTTAATTTATTATATGCTTAAAATTTCTCAAAATTTATAAACAAAATAATATATTACAAATAAATTTGAATAGCATATATCAAAAGACATAAAATTAACATATAAATTGGTTTGGTTTAAATATTTGGATAGAGGATCAATAAATATTTCAAGTTTTTTGGTGTTTTGAATATATTTTAGTTATTTTATACATTTACTTTTGACTATTTGTATATATTTTTAAGTATTTTGGATAATTTTAAAATATTTTATATATCTTGGATGTTTTTAATATACATTAAATCTAAAAATAAGTAATATATTTAGGTGTACAAATCTATTTCGGATATATTCGGATACCCATAATATTTCGGTTCGGGTCGGATTCGGTTCCGGTTCTCTTGATACAAAAAATGTTAAACCCATTCTGATATTTAATCAATTTCGGTTCGGGTTCGATATTATTTTTTCGGATCGGGTTCGGTTCAGTTCTTCGGATTCAGATTTTTTGTCGAGCCCTAAATTATAGTTCACTAGTGGTATCCCGGCGCATAGCGCCGGGTTCGTATATTTTGTTTCCTAATGATTGGATAATGAGTTTTTGATCCATTTGATAGTGGTAATTAATAGTGTATTAGTTTGTTTTATAGTTGCTTAAGTCAAAGATGAATAGCATAAATAGATTTTATAAATTAATGAAATAAAATATAATAAATAGTTGATAGTTGCACTAAAGTAAATATAGTTTAATGATGTTTTAAAATGAATCATATAAATGTAGTTGTTTGTTCATCCTCTTAAAATACTAATAATCCTCACATACTTTATACATGTTATGAATGTGACAATTTGTTAGGGATTTTACTATGAACGTTTTTGTTAAATACTTTGTCTTCAAAATGATATTAAATCCAAGAAGTGAATTCTTAATCGTGGTCTAAATGTAATAACTGAATTGATTATTTTCCAAGGATAATCCAGATATTCTTTTTCCTCTTCGATATTATTTAGTTGTATGTTAAAGTTTTAATTTTCATGGTGGTATATGTGTATGTATTTTTATCTGTGATTATGAGTTCTTATTCAAATCTTGTTACTTAATATTGACAATCACATTATCTTTAGCTAATCTAGCATTTTTTAACTCGTGAGTTTTATTAGTCTTAACTTCAAAAACTATAAGCATATTTTACTAAATATTTTTTTTGTAATAGTTTTAATTTAGAATTAAGCGTTTATTAGGATTGAAGTCCAAATCAAAATTCAGTGAACCCTTAAAAACAAACAAACCGGAGCTAATTTATACAAAAAATAGCATGTCATTGAGGTAATAATTTTAATATTATAAAAATTAAGTTTAACTGGTGCAAGCTTAAACCATTTTAAAATTGATCGTTCATATTTTATATTATCTCAAAATCATTATCTATAGACTTTCTTTGATATTTTTCCATAACTTAAACATAATAAAATGTATTGAAATATGACATAGATTTTATTTAACCGATTTTATTTATGTTTTGGTTACAAAATAGGTACAAATCAAGTATTTTAAAACCAAGTAACCAATTTTACTTACTTTTTGGTTACAAAGTAGATATAAATCAGGTACATTTAAACTGAAGTACCGATTGGGACCGAACCCGAAAGTACATCGGGTTGTACCGGTTCTTTTTGAAGATTTACTAAACCCGATCCGAACCCGATAGAACCCGAACCGATCCCGAACCAAATTTTCATATAACCCGAATGGAGCTTATTTTGATAAACCCGAAAAACCGAAACACAATTGGGATCCCGAATGCCCAGGCCTATATCTTATATATATAGTTGTTGATGGTAAGGTATTCTAATATACACTTCACTACATAGATTTAAAGTGTTCTTTGATATATATTTGAATTTTTCAGAAATCTTCTTGTAAATTAATTTTGATTGATTAAAACATATTAAGATATGTAAGTTTTGGTTTTATTGGATCAATATTTTATTTGACCGTAGAATATAGAAGTTCAGTTTTCTATTGAAATGGTTAAGCTTAGTGTTATTCTTCTGTTAACTTATCATATATAAAAACTAATTACATAACAAATTACATTAATCATCAATATCATGTTTCTCTTCCACGAGGTGTGATATAAGTACACCAAGTTGATTTCAGGTGTTTTCTGTTAACGGCATAAAGTCGAAAGATATGACGTTATGGCATCTCTTACCTGAAAGAGGCACAAGAAAAGGTCATATTAGAAACTTGGATGGAGTAGTTTTTTCTTAGTTAAAAGATGGGAATGTAATTCATGGATCAGCTACATAGACGACAAACTCCCCTGTTTTGCCATATATGAAGACACTATCACATTTGCAAATATAAAAATGTAAGAAGAGATTATAAATAAACAAAAAAATGTCATGTTACCACACTTATTTTTCTGCAAAACTTGATTTCTCTCGGCAATCATCCCTGAAGACATTCTTGTCCTAAGCAAAATCAGCATCATAAGCTCATAACCTACTACTAAATAACAAAACATCAATATCACATATCACATATCCACAGACAGAAATACACGTCAAAAGGAAGAAAGTACAAAGATATAGAACCGTGGAGACTGAACAGTCTTTAAATGGATTTATTATATCATCGTCAATTGCACCAGCTAACTCGATCTTCTTTACCATTCGATAGTCGTAATTATAACCAATACTCTGAATCGCATCTCACCTTACTTAAATCACCAGATTTCAAATCAAAATCAAATCTAGTCATGTCCCTTCCCAATCCATTTTGTCCCCATTCTAACTCGATTTAAACGAAGTCCATGAAGAACCTTTACCTTTGAGAGAACCTAAAGATCTGGTGCCATGAACCCCCGTGAAACTCAGAGCTTTGTTCGGAGGGGGGGGGGAATCGCTGTTTCCATCGCTTCCATGCCCAAATCGTGGAAAGAGAAGGGGAATTAAATAAACTAATAAGTAGCTTGTTGGATTAAAAGGAAAATCAAAAATACAGAATTAAATTAAAAGCCACGCGCGAGGAGGAAGAGAGAGCGTGAGAGCGAGAAGGAAGTGAGAGCGTGAGAAACACCGGTCCACTCCTGAGCTGCCAAGTGTCACAAAAAGTCCTTACCTCTCTGATGATGTGGACGCAGGAGGAGAGACTAAAGTCTCCTTTATTATATAAGACTAGTGGTATTCCGGCGCTACGCGCCGGGTTCGTATGTTTTATTTTTAATGAATTTTAAATTAATTTTATAGTTTTAGTAAATAAAATATTTCCAAATATATGAAGATGCAAATATGTTGAAAGAGAATGATAATTTTTATGATCCATTTGGTAGTTGTTAGCGATCCTAGTATATCATTTTGTTTTGAAGTTGGTTAGGTCAAAGGGAAAAATCATAATTGGTTTTCATTGATCTATTCAATAAAAATAGAATTAATAGTTGATAGTCATAATACAGTTAATATAGTTGAACTTTAAACATAAAGTAATGTTGATGTTCGAAAAGAAAAAATGTAGGACTGGAAAAATAATATGAACCCGAAAATCTGAACCGAATCCGATCTGATAAAAATGAATCTGAACTAATCTGAATCCGACATAAATATCAAATGGATATTATTTTATGATATTTCGGTTTGTAGGCTTTATCCGAACCGAACTCGAACCTAGATGGATATTTGATAGAATCTGAAATATTCAAAATCCCAAAATGAACTATACCAAACGGTCCAAACATGATTTCAATTTCTAATATGTAATAAAATACACTACGATATTATCGAACATCTATACATTTACAAATTTACTTTTGTCTCCTTATGTGTTTATCCACATCTATTGTTCCTAATTTGTTTCAGTGATGATTTAATGGATGTATTAGATATGCTTTCTAATAGCGTATGCTGAATAGAGCAACTATTTTTTGTTGGTTCTTTACAATTTCAGATTCAACATTTCTTTGGGAGTTCATATTGTAAGGTGCTATTTTTCTTTTTATTTGATATATAGCTTAGATTATGACTGGGGATTACTTATCAAAACATCAAGAAGAAAAATAAGCAGAATTGTTTATAAAATCACATAAAAGTTCTATGAATAAATTTGGGATCAAAGAAAATGAAAATGAAAATTAAAATCATGAACCTTTTATATAGATAATAAAAATAATAAAAAGTTGTTGGTTACATTAATACACTATACACAGAAGTTGCAAATTATTATATGTGTTTGCTTGTGGTAAACATTCCTGTTTAGTATCTAATCGTAGTAATAATTTTGTAAGTTTCATGTTTTTATATGTTCGAGGGCCTTTTATTTTTTTTTTGGCCCGAGGTCTATCAAATGTTGAAGCCGGCCATGGACTTGACATTGCTTTATGTTGTTGTATTCGGATTCAAGGGATAGTAATTTTTAACTTTTTGGTTTAGTCATAAAATGAATAGAGACCATTTTCTTATTTATGTCCTACATGTCTGTACTATATAATAGCAAGTATTTCATTATAGGTCTAAAACGGGAACTTAGTTAATCAATTAATATAAATTAAATATAAAGTTTATTTGATTTTTCGATTATAAGTATTAGAAATATTGTTGGACTCTCGATGGTTAACTGTATCCACCTGTTGTCAACCTGGTTGCAGGTGAGGTTGAGTTCGTATATAACAAATTAAAAATACATGCAGACAAGTAGACAACTATCAAATTCTGAGTTTACTTTCAAATGAATTGACCCAACATGAAATGTAGTCAGTAAGCCACGAAAACAAAATGTAAAAAACCAGCAACGAAAAGATTCAAGGAAACAATGAAACCTTAAACAATTATTTCAAGCATTAAAGAAGATAAAATCCTATACACTTGGCCACTCGCTAGCTAGAAAGCTAAGAAGTACGTGGCTTTTTCGTCTATACCCCTGCAACTTTGCTTCTTCATTAGTTACTCCACAAACAACAGTTGCATTTCCCTTTGTATCTCCACAAGCAGCGAACCCAGCGGTTGTTGCAGGGGGAACTTTGGTCACAGTTTTGTGAGGCTTAGTAGTCACTTCTCCTGCTCCAGGCATGTCATCTTGTGCGCTGTTATCAACCCCTACGAAAGAACAAAGAAAAGGGTAAGAAACAGAAACAATAAACACGGAAGAGCTTCAAACTATTGGTTAAACTTACATCTTTAATTAGCAAAGTTTAGCATTGGTGGACGCTGGTTCCGGTAAAATATCCTGGAAATGGTGAAGAATTGATGATTTGAGGAAACAGAAAACTTGAGCACATGTCTGAGCTGATGTCTGAACTGATGCTAACTCTACTCTCTGTGATCTTTGGAGATTTATTTGCCAATCTCACAGGTTCCTAAACGCCACGTCAAAAACACATTTCTACATAGATAAGGAGACCATGTTTACCGTTTACTAAAAACAACATACAGAAACAGAAAAACTTTAATCCTTACTGCAAGAAGAAAGCTATTAAAAAAATGCTTACGTACGCGACGCAATTAAACATCTAACAAACACATCAAACCGAATCTAGAATCAGATAAGAGAGTTAAGAAAAAGGACCTAGCAAGACGAGTGTAGGGAAGCTGCTTAGACAACTCTTGGCATGTTCTTCTCCAGAAACTGTTTGTAGTAAGTAGTGCCGTGCTTGGACACAAACTTTGATCCTTCTCAGGCCTTTGACTTAATCTGTAGCAACTTGGATGCCATCTCACAAAACTGTATGTGTTTCTTGAGCGAAAATACGTTAGGATATTAGATGTTAAATCCAATTCCATTATCAAATATGCCATCAAACGGGTTAAGCTTTAGAAAGACACGAGGAGCCAAAAAATTCAATGTGACCAAAAAAACCATAATCATTGAAAGTTTAGATCTTTTCCAATATAGCCCGACCTCATGACATTGCATTATTCGCTCGTACGCTCATACGAAAGTGCAGATCTAATCGGTCAGATTCCCCAAAATGGTAAAAGAAAAGATGAAACTTTGAATCAGAAGAGAAAGAGTGTCGACGGTTTCAAACCTTTCTCATTCAAACTTTGGGGATCTGATTAGGTTGATTGAATGCTGAAGAGTGGAGGAGTGAGTTAATTACGCAGAAGCTGTTAGCAAATTGGGAATCAATGAGCCGTTACGGAAAAGAAATCGTAAAGGCGTTCGCTGTTTAAAGATTCTGGAGTTCGTAGGTCTTCCTCTAAAGCAAAGTGACGATGAAAGATATGCTCATCACTGGGCCTAGAATGTCAAAAGCCCAACCGAAATAATTAAAAGAAAACCGCATGGCCCAAACCAAAACCAGAGATGCCAGGTGTCATTTTTTCCCCCAAAGAGAGAAAAAACTCAACTTTATTATATAAGATACTAATTCCCGGTTTTTTTTCCCAAGTCAGATACATTGATTATTTAATGTGTGTATACTGTATAGTGAACTAAAGTAATTTTTTTTCTTGGAAAACTTGTAGATTAAAATCCATGATTCAATTGTTTGAAATGAATCAATTGCATGCATACGTCTAGATATTTTTTGTGCATTTGCTATTTTATTTTGAGATAGATCAAGTTTAAAGTGCTGCCGACATTAGATTAAATAGAGATATGTTCGTAATATATTACCTAGCTGTATAAATTGTGACAGTTTTTAAGACATTAAGAATGGAATTACGATCGATAATTATATGAAATGTGACAGTTTTTAAGACATTAAGATGTTTCAAAATTAGATATATAGTCTTGGAAACTAATTTGTGTTCGACTGGTCAAACCTACAGCGATTACACTCACATGCCCAGAGTCCACAATTTTTGGTTTCAGATGATTTTCAGGCTGCAATCCATACCATTTGAAGGGAGAGAAATGCACGAAGACATGGTGAAGCCCCACACTCAGCAATAACACTAAACGGATGGTCTCTCCTCTCCCTCCTATTGGACTCCAAACTAAATTGAAGTGTGCTCCGGCATCTGGTGGCGCATCCGAATGCGTGCCAGAGGCGGTCTCTATCTCCGTCTCCGTCTTCCTTTGCTGATGTCGCGTTGTTTTGTGGTTTCTTCGTCGTCTTGCTGTGAATCTGGCGGTGGTATGAGCGCCTTGCTTCCTTCGTTCCGGCGGTGTTCTCCGTTGGTTTTGACTTGAAGTTATGGAGGCTCTGGTGGGTCATTCCCTGTTTCTTCAGCGGCGTCATTGAGAGGCATAGCGTATTTTCCAGTGTCAAAGTGTGCTCTGGTATGTCTCTTAACCATGGTGGCGAGATTTGAATAGTTGTATGCTGGAGTAGAGATACTCGATTCAGCTCCAGTTCTCGTACGTGCGGTAATTAAGCTTCTCTGACATGGGTCGTATATGGCTCTTTGACGGTGGTTCTTGGTGCCTTTTAACTTCCAATCACCCTACACGTCTCTCTATCTAATTGTCTCCATGTGAAGGTGGCATCTTTCTATTCGGAGTTTTAGGCCTCAGTTTCTCCTTGATTAGATCGGTTTACGTGCCGGAAATCGTTTTAACATCTCATACTTTAGTTCTTCGGTTCTCGAAACTGTGTCGCATTTGGTCTTTTGCTCACATCCCAGTATCGTACTGGTTCACTTGATCTCGTTCGGTGGCGTAGCTGGAGTGGTCTGTGCAGGTTCGAGGTCTCTTCATGTTTTAGGAGTGTCAGTGACAGCAACTCGTTTCTTGCATATCAAGCAGCAGTGGCGGTTACACATGTAGTTCAATTATCTTTTCTGGTATGGAGTTTTTCGATCTTTCCTCTTCCTGTTGTTTCGATCCTCAGCATCGGATTAGATTATAAACTTAGATAAAATCATCGGAAGCCAGTTACTCTGGAGATGACACGGGGAAGACCCCGACATCCGCATAAACGAGGTGAATCTCCCTTTCATGTGGTTCTCGTTGATGGCTGAGAACGGTTTTTGATTCTCAAAAATTAAGAATATAATGCGTCGAGGATATGTGGGTCGAGCGAAGCTAGTTAGAATTATTTTGATTTGGGAAATTTTGTTCGAGTAAAAGTTTGTAATCGAATTCCTTGTTCCAGTTTCGGGTTGATTTTATAAAATTTCATTTTTTTTAAAACGAAAAAAAAACACTAGTCGGATGGATAGATAAGACGATACGACATCGCCTTCTATCACTTAGAACAAAGGGAGACTGTGGCCTACATTAAGGGTTGCAATTTTGGTTTGCTACACAGATGTAATTGGGAATCAAAGTTTGCAAGGAAACATATATATATCATTTCATAATTTAACATTGATTCAAAAAAAATATATAGTCTCACAGTTACGGATTATTATCTAATCATGTCGACATGCTTATTATGCTAATTAATCTTGACATACGATCATTAACACAAACATGTAATCACAAATATCGTAAATGATTTAGTTTGACGTAAAATGTAACCATTTGATATCGACATATAATAACCCAAACCAAATAATGGAAAAGCAAAAACAAAAAAAAAATAATTGAGTTAATTACAGAGACACTTTTTGACTTTCTATTACACCTAGAGACACTTCTTACATGTGACACACTTTGTTGTGGGCCAGAAACAGATTGTAGATATTTTTATCCTTAATGGAAACGACACTTTGGACACTCAGGTAATATGTGGATGGTGATTTGTGGACGGATGATGCGTGGTTGGGTGATTTGTGGACGGGTGATGTGTGGATGGGTGATGAGTAATGTGTGGAAATGCGATGTTAATGTGTTTATAGTAGATAACGTGGACAAACTCTATGTTTTGATTCAATAAAACTATACAACAATACGTGGACATGGACTCATGTTACTAAAACTATACCACAAAACATGGACACGGATTCTGTTATCAAAACCCTCACCAAAAGAAAAAAAAAAAGATTTTGTCCATACCTAACTTCTTTGATTTGATACGACAAGTTGTGGACTGATACAAAGCCAATACATATGTTTTTGATACAATTGGTTGTCACTGCCAAGAACTTCTAAGGGATACCATTGATTTGCACATAAACTCCTTTGTTTTTCTTATTCTTCTCTCCCGTATGGACCTCCTGAGATTCATTTCAAAAGATAATATTGAAGTTTCCATTTTACTAAAAATCCCACTAACCAACGATTTGAACGGCTTTCTCCTTAGATTTAGTACCACCACCAACAAGAGATGAAGCATTGGGTTCGTCGTCTCCAACATGAACACTTGGCTTCTTCAGTCCAATTGATGAATTATCTGTAATTAAACTTCAATCCAGATGAGAAAGAGATGATATTGTGAGTATGAGCAGAGAGAAAAATCGAAGAAGCGTTTACCTTCTGTCGGAGAGTAATAGATCTTGCATGTCAGAGATTTTCAATCTAAGGGATCTGTGCTTCGTCATGATGTGGATGGATGCAAATTTGATTAGAGTTGAATTTAGATCCCGAGATGATGAATGGAATCGAATGAATATTGTCCATGTCCACAACTAGTTTATAACTCATTTATAATTATGTTAAGATGTTAATGTTTACAATTAATTTATAATTCTGTTATCCACGATTTGGTGTCCACGTCCACATTTAGTTTTGTTTACACATTAGATATATATATAATATATGATAATGGATCTTATAAGATAGATAATTATATATATAGTTTATTATGACAATTATAATTTTTTAATATATTTTAGAACTTGAGATAAAAGTAAATGAAAACATAAAGTAGAAAAATAAAAATGATAAAATGAAATAAGAAGAGCAGAAAGATTCTGTTTAGTTTAGGGTCATAAGAGTCTTTTTGACACAGGAAAGTGTGTCAATGATAAGTGTCTTGTAGTATAATTGAAATGTGAGAAAGTGTCTCTAGATTCTAGATGTAAAAAATTCAAAATAATTTAAGGTTTTTCTCAAAAAAAAAAAATTAAGGTGGAAGAGTGGTATAAGAAAACTTTTTATGAGCCACATTTCCATCATAAAGTATTAAAAATTACTATGATAATTTTAATAAATACCTATGATAGTTCTAAAAAAAACATCATAAAAATAGTTCGTAAAAAGAAAAATAAATAAACAGTCTTCATTAATGGATTTAAACAAAAACATATCCATATAATTAATTAGTTAAGAATTATTGTTTAGTTATTGGGAGGTGTGAGGTTTAGGTTTTAGGAATCAGGTTTAAGGTCTAGAATTTATGATATAAAATATAAAATAATAGTATTATAAATAATAAAAAATATTTATTTATATTAAATGTATTATTTATTAAAGATATTTATTTTTTATCTTTAGTGAATGCTATTTTGGCCATTCTTATGGAGGATTTTCCAAAAATGACCTAAAACTTAATTTTCAATGCAATTAAATACCTTAAATTCAACCATGTGCAAAATTAAGATAAAAGAGTAGTAAAATTACAGTTAACCCTTTATGACCGGTTAAAAAACTTGTAAATACTTTTATAACTATAACCCTCGGAAATCTTATGTAAACAATGAAGTCTTTTCACAAAACACTTTTCGAGAAGTCTAATTAATTTAAGAAGATTTCTCGAGAAGTCTAATGATGTATTTGCTCTTAGAATTAAGAAAACATATTATGATGGAAAATAAATTGAAATAATGTATATATAAACAATTCCAAATCATGTAAAAATTAAATTTAATGAAATCGAATTATTTTTCACATTGATGAGTAAATATAGATTGTAAGTCATGATTGTTCATTAGTTAAGGTTTAGTAACATATGTTCAAGTGATGTTGATATTTTGGAATCTTAAATAATTAAAAAAAAAAATAAATTTGGCATATAATTTTTTTGTTTTGTATATATTAAACATTTTCTAAGTTAATTTTATGTTTGGTAGAATGTTTATTGTTATGTACTTAAAATATTTGATTTTAGAGTTTTGTGGTACAAGATTTCTTAAGAAATCTGTCAAGAAGTTATGCATTAACAGCTTTTTTAAGCATATTCTAGAACGTATGGTAAATTTAGGTTAGAAGACTTGTAAAGAAGTTTGCTAAACTGTAATGTCGTGGCAGATTTCTTGGAAAGTTTTTTACACCAATTTTTTTAATTTAATTGAATTTTGTTTTATTTAAAGAAAATTTATACATTTTTTTTTAAATAGTTGCAACAAAAATATAATGTTCTCATTTTAAAACTATCTAACCTCTATCTAATTTCTTTGAATTTGAAGACACCAAACTTTATATCAATTTCTTATATCTTTCTCTCATGTCTTTCTAACTAATTTATCTTGTTTTTTGCAGGTTTTTTATTCAATGGTTTTTATTTTTTCTCCTAAAAAAAAAGTAGATCTATAAATTTTGGATATGCATTTTTTTTATGTTTTTCTGTGTTAGATTTGAATAAAACTATAGACGCAACCTAATGTGATTATTAGGCTTACTATTTAAGCTTGAAATTTTTTAATTTTGATGTTTTTCTCTATTTCATTTTACCGTTTTTGGATATGCATTTTTTTCAGTCTGAGGAAAATATATCGAAATTCAGACTTCATTAGCAGACTTTCCAAAAAATCTTCTATATTTTAGAAGTCCGCTGCACAAACTACAAAATTGGTAAGATTTTATTTTTTAGCAATTATTTTTGTGTGTTCAATTTAAAAAAAAGTTATAGATTCAATTTATTGTGATTGTTTTCATATTATTTTAGCTTATTGGTTTTTTGTCTTGTATTCAAATAAAAATATATTAAAGTTTTTAAAATTGTTTTCTTCTTATTTGAAAATTAAATTTATATTTTTTTAAACATTATTTGTTTTGAAACCATTTTAATTTTTTTTAATATGTAAGTTTTTCAGATATGACATGGACATTTACATTTAATGTTAATTTATAATTTAGGTAAGTTTTTTAGAATATGGTAATAAATAATAGATCATCATTAATATAAAAATAAATAATATAAAAGTAGAAATAGAAATATATAATAATATTTTCAAATTTTCTAAATACATTTATTTATATTTTATAATTATATATTTTTTATTACTAAAACAATTATTCCAGATTTGATGCAGTTTTATAAAAAAAAAAATAATTTTCTAATTCCAATACCATTAGTTTCTTTTTAATATTTACAAAATTTTAAAATATCATTTTTAATATTTTGATAGTTATATACCAAACAAATTTTTCTCTTAGTTTTATAGAATTTGATCTAATATATTTTAACGGAAAAATAGATTAAAAATCTTTCGATGATTATAATTTTAAATATATACATATATATTATTAAATATAAATATTAATAGAAATATTTATTTTATATTTTTACATATAATTATATTAAGATTTAAAATTAAATATTGTAACAAATAATAAAATTTAAAAACTAACAAAATTTTATTTTTAAATATAATTTTAATGTTAAATGCATATGGTGCATGAAAACATCTAGTAATTAATTGAATACATATCGAGGGTAAGAAATGATGATTTTCAACCGAGTTATGTGATACAACAAAGATGCTAAACAAAATTCGATTTTTATAGCATATGCAACATGTGAAAAATTGGATTTCATCTGAGCCATTAAAGCTTGCTAGCTTGATGAACACCATTGTGTTTGTCACTGAGGCTAAGTTGTACCATCCGTAGCCTCCCCATGGCTATGAGTTCTTCATCGTATTCTCTCCGAATCTCAATCACTGCTGAATTTAGATCTTCTTTCCTCCCTACCACTCTTGCTTCGATCTTTACTTCTTCCTATATTTTTCATCATAATGTAAAAATGTTAAATTTATAAATATTTTAGGACCCACTATTTTATTGACAAATGGTTTGACCAGAATAAAAAAAAAGAGTTGGTTGTCAAAAAAAAAAGAGTTGAACTTTATTCTTGGCCGTTGAATATAGCGAATAGTTGAGATCAATAGAGGCATGAGAATGAGATCCTCCGTCTGAGTATATCGCAGTGGCTCCGATTAATTCCATCAGTGCTGCAATCACGCCAGTGTGAAAGGTCCCATCTTCTCCCTGAAAAAGATCGTGTAAAACAGTGGCATTACTAATTCGAAAATTAGCATCAAAAGCACCGTAAAGATTAAAAAGTATATATTAAATTGCCAAAAAGGAGTAAAACAATTTAACCAAGAGCTCTTGGTCTAGTGGTAATGGAACTCCAGCTGGAGGGCCCGCCCTGGATTCGAGTCGCCTTGGCCACCTTCCCGCCTATAACCGTGCGTGCCCGGATGGAAGGCCTCGTGGGGATTAGTCTGGGCTTACCGCCTGGGAACCCCACGGTCATAAAAAAAAAAAAAAAAGGAGTAAAACAAATATACAACGATTAGTGAAAAAAATTACCAAAACACGGTCCGTTATGATCAGTTTACACTGTACGAATCCTTTTCCAACATGAATGACTTGGAGGCCTTGTAGGATTAAACCGGGAAAGTGGTCAAATCTTACGTTGCTCAGCTCTTCCAAATATGTTGTAACTCTTAGAATTGCCGAATCTTCCATAGCTTCTATTCTTGCTACTCAATAAACATGAAGCTTTGCAATCTTGTTTTCATCTTCAAACTCGGTGCTGTGTACAGTCTCCATAGTCTATGATTATTTATTACCAATCATACAATTGAAAAGTTGTGGACATCATGCAAAGACATAATAAAATTTGGGATACCTAATTTTAAACCAAACTTCATATGCTTTTGTCTACCAAATTAATTCGAAATTTATGGACATCATGCAAATGCATAAATTTATAAAAAGGATATGAGATTTTAAATATTCATATATTAATTTGCATTTTCATAATTGTTTTTAAATAAATACACACATAACAACATATTCAAAAATGAAAATCTCTATTATTAAAAGAGAAGTATCCATTAAAAATACCCCTAAGTTTTCTAACTTATTTACACTTCCATGCCACTGAGAATTAAATTAAACTACCTATTTTAATGCTTGTCTTTTCCAGTTAAATTAATGAGTTTTTCTTAATCAAATTTAAACTTAATGTCATTAAATAAACCTACCTATTTTAATGCTTGTCTTTTCCAGTGGAATTAATGAGTTTTCCTTAATCAAATTTAAACTTAATGTCATTAAATGAACCTAAAAATACATCATATTTAACGTAGCTTATTACGTACGAGTACGACCCAATAATAAACTTAAATTTTATTTTTACGAAAACGTGAATCACTTGACTTATGTAATATTTAAAATATATTAACTACAATATAAAAAATGTATATAACCTACCTATACTTTAGTTTGAAATGATCATGTTCAAGTTTTATATAGTCAACTTACATCATGCATCGATCGATGTACAATATTCAAACCACCTATAGTTTTCGTTTTCTTTATAGGATGTACCAACCAACCAATCATCCCATTAATTTTCTAATCTTTATAAAAAAACAAATCAATAAATACAAACTCAAAATCCAATATTTTCTATTAATCAAAACATAATATCTTCAATGTCGTATCTTTAATGTACCTATTAAATATAGAAATTGTAACCATAATTACACTAATTGTAAGAATATATTTGATTCCAACCAATTGATCTATTACTTCGGTAATTGATTTGCTTGCAGAAGAGGAAACAATAAATTTAAAATTTATAAGAATATAAAGATATAGAGATTCCAACCAATTGCCTATATTTGCGTATGATTTCCGCATAATAAGCTTCAAATTGAACATTGAAAAAGATAGAGAGATTTTTTTTAATCTTTTACCGACACAAACTTAAACAAAACGAATAGTTAAATGTAATTTTTTTTGTTACACTTCCCGGAAAAAACGGTTACAACGTGGGCTTTCATAATATGGCTTTTTAACATATTAATGTTATGGACATTTAATAATTATCTTGACGAAAAACAAAGACTATAAATAATTTATTATTAATAAAATTATGAAATTATTTACAATTTGATGACTAATTCATCGCCCTTTTTTATATGTTAAATTTTTCATAGAAGTTTAAAAATCATTTTATTTTTTTTAAACATGTATAACTAATTTATAATCTTTTATGCCATACTAAGTCATAATATAATATTTCTTCATATTTTACATTAATAACCATTGTTTTTATATATCGTCTACAATTCTCTAATTACATCTATTTGTTCAATTTTTTATATGATATCAAATATTTATCGTAAATAGATGGTTTAAGATGCCAAAAAAATTATTTACTTGGTGAATATAATACATCAAATATTACAAATACATTATTTAGTTAAATAAATAACCAAAAACCAAAAATTCAAACCCGCGCTGGCGCACGGGTCAGGGTCTAGTTTTCTTTAAGATATCAGATAGAGAGAGATGATTTCAATAGAATATTCTTAAAGATAACTATTTGGCAAGGAATAATTTTCCGTAGATTTGAATATAAAAATATACACATCAATATTTGAAAGATTTAGATGTATAAGAATATCTCATTTTGTACATTGTTATATAGCAGTATTTTATTGAAATGTAATTTTAATAATCCGGAAAACTTAACAAAACATTTAAAAAAAATATTTTTTAATCATACATTCAAGCCAGTGATAAAATACAAAGAAAATTGACAAAATAATAATTATATTAGGGGTGCATACAGCATACCAAAACAGTTTTAAAATATGACATACAACAATATTGCATTTCTATCAAGTTTTTACAAATAAATCCACAAATATTAATTCAATTTTGATAACATAAAATATACTGCATTTTTAAAATGCGGATAAAAATCTAGTTTAGTTTTACAATATTTATTACAAATATACTTTAAATTAATTACATTTAGTTATATATTTAAATTAATTATTAAAATATTAATAATGTTGAGAAATCCCAAAACGTACCAATAATTATTCGAAGAAGCTATCTATTCTATTAAAATAGAAGTCACAACATCATGTCATGTGTGATTTTTATGTTGGACCAACCTTAAAAATTTTAAATGTATTTTAATAAGACTAAAAATATATAGAATCTTTGAACTAATTTAATCATAATATCTTTTGATATCCTTTCATTTAAATATAAATATATTAAAAATTCAAAAAAACTGTTTAGAAAATTTCAACAAGATTTTAATTTTCAAAAATTATATGTAAATATTTTTACTAATTTTGTAACTAGTTTTGAAATATTATTATACATTAATATATTCAGTATCATTTATAAAATTAAAAAAAAAACTTATATCCTATTTTAATCTATTATATGATCACAATCAATCATATTAAAAATATTATTATGTCGATCTAAATATTTTAACAATATCATAATTTTCAGAACGTTTATGTAAATATTTTTAGTAATTTCGTAATTAGCAATGAACTATTATTATGCATTAATATATATACAGTTATTGTTTATAAAATTAAAAAATAAAACTTATATCCTATTTTTATCTATTTTGTAATCATAAATGTTTAAAAATTATTATATTGAACTACATATGATAAAATTTATAAATTTTATTTTCATAATTATTAAATATTTATGTTAAAAAGTACAATATGATGACAAAACGGCTTAACAATAGAAACAATACATTATAAAAATTCACATATTTTAGAGTTTTGTATATACAATAATATATTATGTAAATTGAATAAACATAAATATATTACTAAAAGGAAATTAGTTTTGAAGGGGGGATAAAAAATTAACATAAATTAAATACAAAATAATTTTCAAATATGTTTTTTCATGCGCATATTAATTTATTTAATAACTAAATGCAAATACAATAAGATAAATATATAATAAGAAGTAACAAATACATGTGATGGTTTTAAACGATTGATTATTTACAACATGTAAACTATAATTTATTTTATTTGAAATAATTATATAAACATTTACATATATGATTAAAATTAAAAATGTATACCACCAATGGTGTAAAATAAATATATATGCATATAAAACTGAAAATAATATCCCCGTTGTTGCGCAGATCAGGATGTAGTTCTGTTTATTAAAAATGCCCAACCGAGCCAAGTTGAGTTCCACAGCCAGGGGGTCATCAGTGTTTTCAGCCACGCTCACTTTCTCGAGGATTAGAGGTCTCTGTTTGCAATCACACCCCTCTTTTATGATTCTTCAGTTCGAAATAACAATCTTCTTATTTTGTAAATCTTTCTTTTTGTAATTATTCTGTGTGGAATCACAACTTTTCGTTTGTGAGAAAAGATCATAATTTCATACTAAACTTTGATAATGTTTTGTATCGAAGAGGTTAGCTGAAACATTGGTGTTACAAGAAATAAATCTGTAAATTATTGAAAGGAAAATTGATGTATGACCATAGAAAATTATAGGGAATGTATTGAAAATAATATTTAAAGAGATTTGTGTTAAAAATTAAAATGACGAATCTCTTGATATTCAAACATGAATTTTCAAGATTATAAAAGATCTAGCGGGTATTAAATTTATGATTTGCAAATAATACTTTAAATTATAAATTTAAGGAGTTTTCTGGTGATTAAAATGTTAATTCGTGGAGTTTGTCAGTTAGAAGTATCAAAATCCAAATCTCATTGTTATTTTTGTCCAAGGTTTTCATTTCATAAAAATTCAAAACAGAGTATTTGAAGAACAGAGTTTGGGTAGAGCATCACTTGCAAAAGCAACACCTAAACAGATTGATGTGCATAGACTAAAAATATAAGATAGCTGAGTGAAGAGAGTGGCAAAGTTTCGGCTGTTGGGAAAACATGTAATCTCATTCATATCCATCACTGAATGCAGGACAGAGAAAAGGACGATTGATTCTGAGAGTCCAGCGGCATTGCTAATTGAGGAGCAACCTGCAGCGTTGAAGCTTTGGCGGCAAGGGACAAACCCACACAAACTTACTAGAGGAGCTACATTCTTTATTCCACGTTCCAGTTGCCAAACAAGTCAGAAAGTACTTAACATGAACGATTGGAGAATATAAAACTACGAACTCAGAGGCGACCAAACACCACTTTGAAAAGTTTGAGAACTGTGCAGAGAACCACTACGCCAACTAAACAAGCCTAAAGTAATAGAATACAGAGCCACCAAGACAAAATACCAGATAACAACCTCATACTAAGGTAATAAAGTGGTACAACAAAGTGTAACGTCCTCTTGAGGTAAAGGAGCTTCAAACTTAACCCAAAGGGAGTTTTTTTTTTTTGGTCAACAGCTTTTTCATTCAAACCATTAAAAGCTTACACATTGTTTTGCAACATAAGGGAAGTAAGAGCAGTTTTTGCAAGGTTATCAGCTACAAAGTTTGTTGTGTGCGGAATTAAAACAAAAGATAGAGATGTGAAGAGAGGAATGAGGTGACCAATATCGCATAGAAGTCCCGCTATCTCGTTCAACACCAACCCTGATCGCAGGGAAGAGATGAGGATGCTTGAGTCCGATAGAATCTGGAGACATGAAATCCCCTCTTTTGATGCTTCCTGCATCGCCTTCCAGATGGCTAGAGCCTCCGCTGTTAGTGCTGATCCGACGAAGCTGCGCACAACATTCTTTTTCCGAGGTAAAAGGATTTTCTTACTGACATGCTTAAAATCTAACAGAAGGCAATGTTCAAACACAAGTGACCTCACTTCAATCCAACCTTTTCTTTTTGTCAATCGAAGTTGGAAATGTGTAAAGCACTAAGAATTCAAGTCGTCATTCAATCTAAGAAATAAAGTTGATTTGAAAGATATATTAGTGACTAAAACAATTCAAAATTAATCAGGGATCTAAATTCAAGCAAGACCCAAAAGCAAAATCAATATCAATCAAGATTAAGACTAAATTCATGGGTATATATAATTTGATTGGGTATAGATCATTGACTAGGGATGATTAATGATTAACTTCTAACTCAGGATACTAACAGAATCAAAACAAGCTTCTTTAACCTAGGATAACTCATACAAATCAGTTGATTCACATAATACTAATCATATGCTAATAAGATCCGTCCATGAGTGAAGTAGATTCTCCAGCTATACAAATTACAAGAATTCACTCACTTACTTTCGCAACAACAACAAAAAGACAGAAGTCTTAATTAAGTGTTTGTTTAGTCGGAGAAACATGGCATCTTTTGAAACCATCACCGCTGTTCAACCATTGACCGCCGTCAAAGGACTCAGAGGTAGCTCTCTCTCCCGATCAAAGCTCTTCATCAAGCCTTCTCGCAAAAGCTTCAAATCCAAATCCACTAGGTAATTTATATGCCTTCATACTGGAATCTTGGACTGAGTTTTATGAGAAATGCAACTAACAAAAGTTTGTTACTTTTGGGGTTTGTATTAGAGAGCTGGTGCCTTGGTGGCGAAGTATGGAGACATAAGTGTGATATTTGCTGCTTCTCAAGTTTTTTATTCTTGGAGGAGGCTCTTTGCTTACTTAAGTCAGTGCTTCAGCCTAAGCTAGGTCCTCAGTGCAAGCTTTATATTGGCTTTCTCAATTCTGTGAACCCTTTTTAATGATTTATGTATATTGTGTTGTGTTATTTGCTTTGTGAGCTAGTGATATGAGAACCAAATATGATGAATCAATAAAATTGCATATAAAAGTCTGCTACAACAGGATGGTGCTTTTCCATTTGAATTATAGAAAATGCAACAAGCAAACCTAATTTTACAAGAAAAAAAGAAACCGATTCTTTCAGGAGTATCTAGCCGTTGGACTCCTCATAACTCCAATAGTTTCAAGATAAGAACTCTTCTTGTTGGTTGTCATAAGGCCTGTGACTTTGGACAACAATGGTTTGTCTCGATCTCCATAATAGCTTTCTTTCTTCACTTCATTGTTCTTGTTACCCCATTGCATAACATCAGATAGTGATGTCCCTGTAGCCGTGTCCTCCGAAAAACTAAGTCTTTCCTCCTTCATTGTCTCTTTCACAAGATATCTGTTTTTAGAAGGTGCATTTGTAGGTTCTTGAGTAAGCTGATCAGCGTAAAGCACGTCTTCTATTTTCGACATCACCGTGTGAGCCAAACTCTCAAGCACTCTCGAGTAGCCCTCCAATATAGCAAGTCCTACATCCTGCACACAACCAGAAACTCAAGAATAAGAAGTGTATATTCCTCACAGCCAAAGAATCAGCTTAATTTCTTGAATTGTGGTCTTTTTACTCTGTTGCATTGAATCTTGCTGATGTCAAGCGAGGATTGAGAGATTCCAGGAAACCCTTGTTTCAAAAGAAGCAAGATTGTTTCAGCTCTTTCTTCAAACTGTTCTCTTTTCTCAGTACTCACTCCTGAGCCCCAAGGAGATTTTGTGTCCTTCTGCACCATCTTTCTCTTCCATATCACAATCGATGCTTCGATTTTGTTCTTTAGATCAAGAATCTTGTGCTCGGATGATAAATCCATTTCAATCAGGAACTGATCTGCATCAAACATCTCTACTGTTATCATTTTGTATATCACATCTCCCAAGCTAGCTCTCCCGTTCTGTTCTCAATAAACGAAAGAAAAAAACATCGGTAAGGAATGGATACATTAAAACAGATTCTTGATGAATGTTTCTGTCTTGACTAAATAACCTTAGGAAGTGATTCCAGGTAGCTTTCAGGAATCTCCATTTCAGACAGAACTTGAGCGTTTATTGCCATTGCAGCTTTAAGGACTTGATTAACACATTCCTTTTGGCTCTGTAGAAACCTTCTTGACATCTCGGAGAGGCCATTAGGTGGGACTTTAACCGCTGGTAACCACCATTTCTCATCATTTCTTGTCTCTGAAGAATCAGGAGAATCTTTTTTGACATAATAAAACTCATTTTGGTCCTTGAATTTGTCAAGACAATCCTGCAAATAAACAAAAAACGTCAAAATATTAGGAGAATTACAATAAAATGAGACATTATTATAGTAATTTTTGTTCTTAGTTCTTACAAGGAGCATTGCATCGAGTTTCTTAAGTGCAGGAACGTTGCAGAGTAGATCTGTTCTCTGTCTTGTTGTCATGACTTCCATTGAAGATCCATCTTTGTTTGTTTGTTGCGTTGGAGCGAATTCAACTATATGATCAGCCACAGAGATAAGCCATCCAAGTTCTCTTCTCCACCGCGCTTTTCTATCAGCAGGCATTGGCTCCAAACGCCTCTGTTCTCCAAAGGCAGATGCTGCTAGATTGGTAATGGCATTAGATAAAGCCAAAGCCGAAGAAACGCCTTTTCCTCCTCCAGACATATCTTCTCCGAGAAGCAGTTTTGAAAACCTTTCTTTCATTTGCTCCATGGCTGTAATAACATAAGCAGAAGTTTAGATTTATCTGCCCTAACTTGCAACCCAAGAGTTTCATCCTAACTTGAGAGCCAAGAAACCTAGAATATATGATTCAATCCATTAGATTTTTGTACCTGCTTGTAATTGTGCTTCCATGGATTCAGAAGAAACCATCCTCGGAGTACCAATCTTGTCACTGCGGTTGGGCGTTGCATCACCGCTTGAAGGCAAAGGTGGCCGTTCAACACTGCCAAAATTTCCGGGTTGACTTCTGAACATCAGGTCATTATCATCATCATCAAAACTGTCTGAACCATCTATTTTCATGGCGCAATCTGAACTCCAGCTTTTAACATGTCTTGAAGCTGAATGTTCGCTCATGTTCTTGAAATGAAACAATCTTGATTTGTAACTCTCTTGTTCTTGCTCCATTGCTTTTACAATTCTAATCAAAATAATAATAAAAAAATAGAAGATTCCTGTGTTTTGAAGTTTCTTTTTAATCTCTATGTTTCTTAATCCTGTAATAAAGAGGAGTTTTAGGAGATTTTGAAGAAAAATAACAAACTTAATTAACCAAAAACGGTGTTTGATTTTTAAACTTAGCAATTACAGAGCACAATTGTTTGACTTCTGTTAATGGTTTTGATTTCTTTTCTTAAAACCTGATTTATTTTAGTAACTATAATTATCCGTTGTCCATAACCGTAAACAAGTGAACATGGTCAGATTCTTTAGGGAAAATAAATTACTTATTCTTGGAATGTTTACTATTTATAAGTTTGGTGGAATATGGGGTGCACGATATTAGAAAACCAAAATTTTCAAACATACTTTAAAATAAATCTTATATCATCAAGGAGGACATGTCACATACCCTTATTTGTAGTTATTATTTTTAATCTCTCAATCAATTAACGAAATGGATATAGTATAATCTTGGCAGCCTTCTATATTTAGTAGGCTTCGTATAGTTTATATATATGAAGAGTAGTTGACGGGTCGTTGTCCACAAATTATGCTAATTATGTTTATTAATGACTATATTGTTGGTGGTGATTTTGTTTTCAATTCAGTAAAGAAAAATGTATGAAGATCATGTATATTACAATCTTATTGAGGACACAAGGGCAAACACATAAATCACATATAAATGAAATTTCCCCATCTTAGGTCTATTTACAGACCTAGATTCAAACAAAACTATAAAGAGCCAACAAAAAGATTTTTGATAAGCTATTCATGTTTTTTTCACAGATCTTCACAGAAGGATAAATAATAGAACATTGGCTTAGGGTTCCATTTTTTAAGGAGTAGAAGCGCCTTTGAAGATTAGGAACTTAAGTGTCTCCCATTGAAAATAGATGAATGTCCCTTTAGAATGTGTGAAGAAACACCCAAAATTTGATCCCACCACACATTGCCATCCACTCCCATAGCTCTCATCAAACTCCTGGATTCATTAGGAAAATAATTTCGTCAGATTATATATAGACGATGCTGAAGATGCTTATGCAACAAAAATATTCATTTCTAAAATATTTTAACTTTCTGTCAAAATCTTAACCATGAGAGCACTAAAAATTGTCAATTTAGGATTTGGGGTCATTTGAGGGGTAATAATTTCAGATGTTCTTAATGAGGCAAAAAGTATTCTGGCTTACTTTTACGAATTCTGGTGTACTCTTGTCTATTCTGCTACTCTTCATATCGATGTGCAAAGTCGAAAGTGCCCCTCTCTATATGACCAATCAAAAGCAAGCGCGATTTCTCTCTCTCTTCTGTCCAGGTGGATTTATGGGTTTATTGTTTTCTTATTGTTTCTCTCTCTCTATTCGGATTTATTGTTTGTTTCTCTCTCCTCCAATACAGTTTGTACTGGGTTTGGCGCGAGAGGATCTCTCCTGCCCTGAAATCGAAATCAGCGATTCTTCGATTCTAAAGGAGACTGCGGCTGCTCGCTTGGATGCTGAATCATTGAGCAATAGATCCCCAACATCAGGTAAAGTATGGTTCTGGTATGTATCTTATAACCCCATCAATGAGACAGTAGATTTCATATTTGGGTTGTCAATTAGGGGAGAATGGGAAAGTGTGGGAGTTGGGTGGTGTGTGGAATTGGATAATCAACAAGAAAAGTCGGGGATCAAAGCTGAATTTCCCGAATGAATTGGTTGAATAGTGTGAAACTGGTAGACTAGAAAAGTGTAAGTAGGTGAAACTTTACTCCCTGACAAAAATGTGTAACAAGATATAACTTAGTATAACTTCAATAGCAAAACTGGATAACTAGGAATAATTTTAAGAGTTTAATTTTTTTTTGTACAACAGATAATGGGTTATTCTTCTACAAACATACACTTTGACTATGATGGACATTATGAGAAATCTGGAGATGACTCAGAATGGATTCCAAGCGATGGTCGTTTGTATGCTATATCCTTTAAGACATCATCATTGGATAAGATCACTTATTAGTTTTTGAAGGAGATGATATGCAAGAAGAAGACCATAGATCCATGTACAAAGAGGCTGAATCTGAGTTACATTCCACTTGTAGTAGAACCTCAGAGGCAATCATATATTTTGGATGATGAAGATGTGTTTGTGTATCTGACATCAGTGGATAAAGAGGGAAGAAGAAGTATTTTGCATGTAGAGGTCATCGAATAAATGGAAATAGTTCCAGTTACGGAGCAACAATCAAGAGGTGAGAAAGAAAGTTCATATGGTGGGAACTATAGTGAGCTTGCGAGTGGATTACCCGAAGTTGAAGTTAATCCGGGGGCAGTCACTCTATTTGCTCACATTGAAGAAGCAGAACGATATCTAGCGGTAATAATCTCAGATACTCTTAATGAGGCAAAAAGTATTCTGGCTTACTCTTACGAATTCTGGTGTACTCTTGTCTATTCTGATACTCTTCATATCGATGGACAAAGTCGAAAGTGCCCCTCTCTATATGACCAATCAAAAGCAAGCGCGATTTCTCTCTCTCTCCTGTCCAGGTGGATTTATGGGTTTATTGTTTTCTTATTGTTTCTCTCTCTATTCGGATTTATTGTTTGTTTCTCTCTCCTTCAATACGGTCCGTACTGGGTCTGGCGCGAGAGGATCTCTCCTGCCCTGAAATCGAAATCAGCGATTCTTCGATTCTAAAGATGACTGCGGCTGCTCGCTTGGATGCTGAATCATTGAGCAATAGATCCCCAACTTCAGGTAAAGCATTATCTTGGTTCTGGTCTGTATGCTATAACCCCATCAATGAGACGGTAGATTTCATATTTGGGTTGTCAATCAGGGGAGAATGGGAAAGTGTGGGAGTTGGGTGGTGTGTGGAATTGGATAATCAACAAGAAAAGTCGGGGATCAAAGCTGAATTTCCCGAATGAATTGATTGAATAGTGTGAAACTGGTAGACTAGAAAAGTGTAAGTAGGTGAAACTTTACTCCCTGACAAAAATGTGTAATAAGATATAACTTAGTATAACTTCAATAGCAAAACTGGAAAACTAGGAATAACTTTAAGAGTTTAATTTTTTTTTGTACAACAGATAATGGGTTATTCTTCTACAAACATACACTTTGACTAGGATGGACATTATGAGAAATCTGGAGATGACTCGGAATGGATTCCAAGCGATGGTCGTTTGTATGCTATATCCTTTAAGACATCATCATTGGATGAGATCACTTATTTGTTTTTGAAGGAGAGGATATGCAAGAAGAAGACCATAGATCCGTGTACAAAGAGGCTGAATCTGAGTTACATTCCACTGGTAGTAGGGCCTAAGAGGCAATCATATATTTTATATGATGAAGATGTGTTTGTGTATCTGACATCAGTGGATAAAGAGGGAAGAATAAGTATTTTGCATGTAGAGGTCATCGAAGAAATGGAAATAGTTCCAGTAACGGAGCAACAATCAAGAGGTGAGAAAGAAAGTTCATATGGTGGAAACTATAGTGAGCTTGCGAGTGGATTACCCGAAGTTCAAGTTAATCCGGGGGCAGTCACTCTATTTACTCACATTGAAGAAGCAGAACGATATCTAGCGGTAATAATCTCATATGCTCTTAATGAGGCAAAAAGTATTCTGGCTTACTCTTACGAATTCTGGTGTACTCTTGTCTATTCAGATGCTCTTCATATCGATGGACAAAGTCGAAAGTTCCCCTCTCTATATGACCAATCAAAAGCAAGCGTAATTTCTCTCTCTCTCTCTCCTGTCCAGGTGGATTTATGGGTTTATTGTTTTCTTATTGTTTCTCTCTCTCTCTATTCGGATTTATTGTTTGTTTCTCTCTCCTCCAATACGGTCCGTACTGGGTTTGGCGCGAGAGGAGCTCTTCTGCCCTGAAATCGAAATCAGCGATTCTTCAATTATAAAGGAGACTGCGGCTGCTCGCTTGGATGCTGAATTATTGAGCAATGGATCCCCAACTTCAGGTAAAGCATTATCTTGGTTCTGGTCTGTATCTTATAACCCCATCAATGAGACAGTAGATTTCATATTTGGGTTGTCAATTAGGGGAGAATGAGAAAGTGTGGGAGTTGGGTGGTGTGTGGAATTGGATAATCAACAAGAAAAATCGGGGATCAAAGCTTAATTTCCCGAATGCATTGGTTGAATAGTGTGAAACTAGTAGACTAGAAAAGTAGAAGTAGGTGAAACTTTACTCCCTGACAAAAATGTGTAACAAGATATAACTTAGTATAACTTCAATAGCAAAACTGGATAACTAGGAATAACTTTAAGAGTTTAATTTTTTTTTGTACAAGAGTTATTCTTCTACAAACATACACTTTGACTATGATGGACATTATGAGAAATCTGGAGATGATTGTGAATGGATTCCAAGCGATGGTCGTTTGTATGCTATATCCTTTAAGACATCATCATTGGATAAGATCACTTATTCGTTTTTGAAGGAGATGATATGCAAGAAGAAGACCATAGATCCATGTACAAAGAGGCTGAATCTGAGTTACATTCCACTTGTAGTAGAACCTCAGAGGCAATCATATATTTTGGATGATGAAGATGTGTTTGTGTATCTGACATCAGTGGATAAAGAGGGAAGAAGAAGTATTTTGCATGTAGAGGTCATCGAAGAAATGGAAATAGTTCCAGTTACGGAGCAACAATCAACAGGTGAGAAAGAAAGTTCATATGGTGGGAACTATAGTGAGCTTGCGAGTGGATTACCCGAAGTTGAAGTTAATCCGGGGGCAGTCACTCTATTTGCTCACATTGAAGAAGCAGAACGATATCTAGTGGTAATAATCTCAGATACTCTTAATGAGGCAAAACGTATTCTGGCTTACTCTTACGAATTCTGGTGTACTCTTGTCTATTCTGATACTCTTCATATCGATGGGCAAAGTCGAAAGTGCCCCTCTTTATATGACCAATCAAAAGCAAACGCGATTTCTCTCTCTCTCCTGTCCAGGTGGATTTGTAGGTTTATTGTTTTCTTATTGTTTCTCTCTCTATTCGGATTTATTGTTTGTTTCTCTCTCCATCCATAAGGTCCGTACTGGGTTTGGCGCGAGAGGATCTCTCCTGCCCTGAAATCGAAATCAGCGATTCTTCGATTCTAAAGATGACCGCGGCTGCTCGCTTGGATGCTGAATCATTGAGCAATAGATCCCCAACTTCAGGTAAAGCATTATCTTGGTTCTGGTCTGTATGCTATAACCCCATCAATGAGACGGTAGATTTCATATTTGGGTTGTCAATCAGGGGAGAATGGGAAAGTGTGGGAGTTGGGTGGTGTGTGGTGTGTGGAATTTGATAATCAACAAGAAAAGTCGGGGATCAAAGCTGAATTTCCCGAATGAATTGGTTGAATAGTGTGAAACTGGTAGACTAGAAAAGTGTAAGTGGTGAAACTTTACTCCCTGACAAAAATGTGTAACAAGATATAACTTAGTATAACTTCAATAGCAAAACTGGATAACTAGGAATAACTTTAAGAGTTTAATTTTTTTTTGTACAACAGATAATGGGTTATTCTTCTACAAACATACACTTTGACTTTGATGGACATTATGAGAAATCTGGAGATGATTGTGAATGGATTCCAAGCGATGGTCGTTTGTATGCTATATCATTTAAGACATCATCATTGGATGATATCACTTATTCGTTTTTTAAGGAGAGGATATGCAAGAAGAAGACCATAGATCCGTGTACAAAGAGGCTGAATCTGAGTTATATTCCACTGGTAGTAGAACCTAAGAGGCAATCATATATTTTGGATGATGAAGATGTGTTTGTGTATCTGACATCAGTGGATAAAGAGGGAAGAAGAAATATTTTGCATGTAGAGGTCATCGGAGAAATGGAAATAGTTCCAGTAACGGAGCAACAATCAAGAGGTGAGAAAGAAAGTTCATATGGTGGGAACTATAGTGAGCTTGCGAGTGGATTACTCGAAGTTGAAGTTAATCCGGGGGCAGTCACTCTATTTACTCACATTGAAGAAGCAGAACGATATCTAGCGGGCTCTGAACGGGTGGATAATGTTGTTAATGGAGAAGGCGACGAAGGGGGCATTGGTTTGGATAACATGGACATCGTGGAGAATGAGTGCGACGTGGATAAATCTATGGGTGTTCGTCCAATTAGCGACTATATTGAGCTGCCAAGTGTTGCAAAAGAAATTCCAGTGGTTAAAGAGTGGGAAGATGGTTTGGGTTTTCAGTTGTTGCAAGAATTTCCGAGTAAAGAAGCTGTCAAAGATATTATTGATAGAGCATCACAACAGAACTGTTTCGGAATCAGTATCGCCAACTCAGATAAGAGTCGATATGTGGTGAAATGTCGAGGAGCAGCTGAGGGTTGTAAATGGGTTGTGAGAGCTACAAAGATAAAGAATTCTGAAGCGTTCTCGATTAGAACATACACAGGGATGTATTCATGCTCTCGCGCAACATCAAGTACTGGAACGAAAAGGAAACCTACACCAAGATGTGTTGCAGCTATAGTGCATACGGATTATCCCGGACTATATGAGACACCAACTGTGAAAACCATGGTCGGTCTGGTGCAAAGGACATTAGGTGTGGACGTGTCGTATGCGACATGTTGGAGAGGGAAACAACAAGTTGTTGTGGATTTGCGTGGTAGTCCCGAGGAAGGATACAAAAGATTGCCTTCTTATTTGTATATGTTAGAGAAGGTGAACCCAAATACAAAAACAAGTTTGTTATTGGATGAAAACAAAAGGTTCAAATACCTATTTGTTGCGTTGGGAGCTTCTATTCAAGGGTTTGAATACATGAGGAAAGTCATCACTGTGGATGCAACTTTTCTGAAGACTGTTGAAGGTGGTGTTTTAATTATTGCCACGGCTCAGGATCCAAACCGTCACCATTATCCTATAGCTTTTAGTGTCGTTGATGGGGTGAAAAATGCAAGTTGGAGTTGGTTTTTCACAACGCTGAAAACTGTTATACCGGATTCGACGGAATTGGTGTTCGTTTCAGAGAGAAATACAAGTCTCATTAAAGTCGTTGCTGAAGTGTATCCGATGTCTAAACATGAGTATTGTATATGGCATCTATCGCACAATGTGAAAGGTCATGTCAGATACGGCAGGGACGAGGTTGCAGAACAATTCAGGAAAGTTGCACAAGTTTATTCAGAGGCTGAGTTTGAACAGCAGTATCAAGAGTTCAGGGAGAGGTATCCATCGTGTGCTACGTATCTTGATAAAACTGTCGATGTCAAAAAATGGGCGAAGTGTCATTTCCCCGGTGCAAGGTACAACATAGACACTTCTAATTGTGCGGAGTCTTTGAATGCGCTATTTGAAAAGGCACGAAAGATGTCTTTACTTCCTATGCTTGATACAGTTATTGATAAAATGGCTGAGTGGTTCAACAGACATAGGAAGGATGCAGCAGCCGGACCGCCATCTCAAAAATTGGTTACTTTAGTGGAGAACAAAATGCATACAGTGTTATTGGAAAAGACGGGAAGACTTATTTGGTGGATTTGCAGAATAAAACGTGCAGTTGCAGGATGTTTGATATAGATAAATACCCATGTGTCCATGCAATAGGCACTGCCGTTAAGTGTTTGAAGCATGATAGACCAACAGAGTTGAGTGACATGTATGATATAATATCGCATTATTACTTGATTAGTTTGTGGGCTTTGGCGTATTGAAGGACTATATATCCAGTCCCTCATATGTCTGATTGGATCATTCCAAAAGAAGTCGAGGAAAAGTGTCCCTTACCTCCAGACTACGAAACAAAAAGGGAAGAACTCGGGAAAAAAGGTTTCCTTCGGCAGGAGAAAGGCGGCCCCGTCCTAACAAGTATGTGCCGAATAGGAATTTGAGTCGCTGGTTCAACTGCTCGCATGGAACAGAAGGATCGCAAGGAGCACAAGCAACACAAGGAACAAAAGGAACACATGGATCACAAGGGAGTCAAGGGACTTAAGGAGCGCAAGGAACATAAAGGACTCAAGGTACACATGGATCACAAGCAACTTAAGGAACACAAGGAACTCAAGGAAAACTTTGTGAAACCTGCGTTATATTATACTTGGTGAAAACCTACGTTATATTATTGTAAAACTTGGTGAAAACCTGAGCTACATGTTTGTAAAACTTTGTGAAACCTGCGTTACGTGACTGCGTTGTATGATTGTACAACTTGGTGAAACTTCCGTTATATTATTGATGATTTATATTTCACTATCGATCACGTTACTTGCACTTTAGATCACGTTATTTATTAATAGTTCTGAAATCCGGATCACGTTAACTGGAAATTTTTAATATCTGGATCACATTTTCTAATAATCGGGGAGGAAATACATTGTTATGATATAGTTTTTTCGTAGATATTACATTGTGGGATTAGAAAAGTTATATATATCAAGAAATCAAAATTATTTGTACATGTCCAGATCAGAAATGCATATAGAAAACATAATATATTTGGTATAACCATAACACTAATCATCTAAGGACAGTAAAACTAAAACAATTGCGAAAAACAGAAAAGTATAACTTTAAAGGTTTTTCTATAACTACAAAATATGTGAAACAATAAGCACGAAAACTTTTTCCCGCCCAGCTTTTCGAATTTTCCCACCCATTTTTTTGAATTTTGACTCTCCCCAAAATCGATGTGGAATCGAATCGACTCCTTGTTTTTTGTTTTCCCCATTCATTTATCCACTATTCACTCTCTCTCTCTAGATTTCTCTTCTCTCTCGAGATTTCAGATTTCTCTTCGAACCCTCTCTTCTCGAGCTTTCTTCTTTCTTCCTAACTCGGATACTCAGAATTCTGACTCATCCATACGAAGAGAAC
Source organism: Brassica napus (assembly GCF_020379485.1). NCBI lineage: Eukaryota > Viridiplantae > Streptophyta > Magnoliopsida > Brassicales > Brassicaceae > Brassica > Brassica napus. Next base: position 16,467,278 of record NC_063449.1, read on the forward strand.
ATAGCGATGAAGGCTTTGAAGGATGACATCGACATGCTTGGCTTCGTGGCGGATGCCGAGTGTGGGATTCCGACCAGATGCCCTTGTGGGGGGAGAATCATCAACGAGGTGTCACGGGATCCGAAGGATCAAACCGATTTTGACACTTTACCAGGGAGAAAATACTTCACGTGCAAAAATTTCGAGGTAAATTTTGGATACTTTCGGGTTTTATGTACAGATTTTGATACTTTCAGGTTTTATGCGTAGAATGATGGCTTCCATTTCCGTCAACCATGGGTCTTCGGTGTCCAGGAAGAGGTTCAAATGTTAAGGAAACGTGTGGATGTGATGGCTGAAGAGATTGCTGAACCCAAGTATAAGCTTACCCGTCCGAATCCTACCAGTCCATGACATGCGTCCAGTCCACGACATGCGTCCAGTCCACGACATGCGTCGGCGCTTAGCAAGTCTTTCTTTTGTTGTTGTCGTTGTGTAATATCTCTGCTATTTTCTTAAGGATGATGTTGCGAGATCGGATCATGTTCCTATTATCTTATGTTATGAAATAGTTGTTATCGAATACTATCTATTTCAAAGTTCCACGAGAAAGACTAAGATGAAAGTTTAACTTTACACAGTTTCCCATACTTGCTATTTTTGCTCTTTCACGAATTACGTTAGTTTAACGAAGTAAGACTAAGATGAAAGTTTAACTTTACACAGTTTCCCATACTTGCTCCTTTTGCTCTGAAATCGAATTACTTTAGTTTCACGAAGTTAGACTAAGATGAAAGTTTAACTTTACACAGTTTCTCATACTTGCTTATTCCCCTACTTGCTCATTTCCTTACTTTGAAAAGTTTCACCTACTTTACGCAGTTACGATTTATTTTAGTTTCACAAAGTTGACGAAGATGAAACTGAAACTGAAACTTTGAAAAGTTTCACCTACTCTAAACAGTTCTAGAAATAACACAAGTCTTCAACAACAAACCAGAAAGTCTCAAACAACATAAGTCTTCAACAACAAATAAGAAAATCATAGGGGAATTCAAAAAAGTCATACAAACCAAATTGAGTTCAACTGATTACTTGTGACATTATTAAAACAACCACACACGGATTTCACAACGTCTTCTTACCTCCCTTCTTTGGCTTCTTGTTCTTTTTACTTGTCTTCTTCTTCTTGCCTGCCTTCTTCTGGGCTGCCTCCTTCTCAGCTGCTGTCTCCCTCTAAGCTGTTGCCTTCTTCTCAGCTGCTGCCTCCTTCTCAGCTGCCTCCTTTGTCTGCTTCTTTTCACCTGCCTTCTGCTTGGCGTCCTTCTTCTGGGCTGCATCCTTGTGACCTGCCTCCTCCATCTTCTGGCCTCTTGTCCAAATGGGACTCCTCGCCTTATCGCAAACCTTTGGCGTTTTCGAAGGAAGTAATTCTTTTCCATCATCTTTTCTCACCCTCTTCTTTTTCTTCTTCTCAGTATTTGTCTTCTCAAGTATCTCAATCTCGAGCTTCTCAGCCGCTGCAGACATCTCTGCAGTATCATCCATGTCATCATCACCATTACCATGTTCACTCTGCACTTGGTTTACAATAGCGAGAACACTATCATCCTTAGAACCACCATCTTTATCTTCCTCCGATGGAGTATCATCACCATCTTCCTCCGACGGAGTATCACCACCATCTTCCTCCGACGGATTATCACCTTCCCCTTCCGACAGCAGTTCACTCATTCCGGGAACACTCACCCTAAGACTTTTCACTTCGTTTTCTACAAGAGTTAGCCGGTTAGACAATGACCTGACTTTTTTGTTCACTTCCTTCATACCATCCGAGATTGCATTCATAAGCCAACCTTCCATCGCTTTTAAAGCCTCAACTCCAGGAGCCTCCACCGAATATGCATCAGTCTATCCAGATTCTGCATTATTGGATCCTCCTCCAATAGCAGGAATGGTGGGACCTTCAACCTGAGCTGTACGAGCCGCAAAATCGATGTCGAACTGTTCTTCAAAGAAAACTTGTTTCTTCCCTTTCTGTATTATCTTGGTCCGACGATCGACTGTTGCATCATCGTTATCATCGGCCCAGCAACTTTCCTTGCCCATCCCTATGCTTTCCAGAAGTTCCTTCTCAACCGCTGTTTCTACCAAGATACTCGCAATATCCTGTGCCAAATACACATAAAACATTACTTACCTTAGTTTCACCAAGTTTTCATAAGTCTCTTCTTCTTGTTTCGACTACACAGAAAACATCAATTACCTTACTATCACCAAGATTCACGTTCACTGCATTCAAACCGAATGCCTTGGTTCCACCTTTGCGTTTGTACTGCATCTTGCACATCCGCGGGCAACCAGGGCATGCACCATTCACACTTTCTCGGAAATGGTTCCTCAAGCTTGGAATTGCCTCAAAGGACAACAACTACGAACACACAACAAAAAGACATTACCATCAAATTAACAATAAGACAACTAAGTACAAGTGAGCTTAAGAATACCTCCAAAGGAATAGGAAAGCTTGTAAGAACCCAACTCGTCGGCACAACCCCGTTGCATTTCTCCAAGAAGCTAGAGACATCCTTCAAGTTATGTTCGAATGCATACCGCCCCCAAGGGAACTTTACACACGCATCTAGGTCATCAACAACAGTCTGGATGAAACTGTCCACAGGTGATGCTCCCTCTCCACTCTTTCGGCCTCCGACGAGGATACTGGCTAAGAAGTACAGAGCGGCCATCTTTAGACGATCCTGAGATGGCTTTGATTTCATTGCCAACATCTGCTTCTCTAGGTCAGCATATTTAACCCTTTTCCCTCCAAAATACTTGTTCATGAATGTTGTACCACCCAACCTCTCATGGTTGGGGAGATACTCATGGCAGTATAGTCCAGAAATGAGTCTGAATTCTCTGAGAGAGTATCGGATTGGGACGCCATAACGATAAACCATAACTCATACTTCTTCGCTACACAAGCTGATCGCAAAACGAGAAGCCACATTCCCATCCACTTCTGCTTTCGGTTTTTAATATGGAAGAAATGTTGGAAGTGTGGGTGCTCTATGAACTATTCCACCTCATTCTTTTTCAGGATCGTTTGTATATTTCTTATCGCCGTGTCAATGTAACATTTTCCTGAAAGCTTTAAAGACTTTTGATACTGACTTGAAGGAAAGTGCTCCTTCAGCGGTTGCATGCCTTCTTCTTCGTCATCTACAATCTGCACTCAAGTGAAAATCGGATCACGAACAACATCTTACGACCATCAACTTAAAGTTTCACAAACTTGGACTTAGTTAAGCAATCATAAAGTTGAAGTTTTTCTTGGTTTCACAAAGTTTGTACATCTATATTGTTGAAGTTCAACTTAGATTTACAAAGTCATCAACACACTACAACTTTTACTTTGTTTCTCAATATTACACTAACTCGACTCATTTTCATGTTCTCCTATTTGAATACTTACCTCCTTTGCATGCGCTTCATGTTCTCGTACTGATTGGATCGTCCTTTTATCAGCTTCTTCGTCATTTCTTCAGGGCTCCATTTCATCTCCTTCTTTGGCCAGCTCCTTCTCTTTTTTCTGGGTTCCTTCTCTTCTTCTCCGACTTCCTTTTCTTCGTCTCCGGCTTCCTTTTCTTCTTCTCCGACTTCCTTTTCTCCTTCGTTGTCTTCTTCTACTTCACTTGATTCCTTCTCTTCCTCTTTATCACTAGATTCCATCTCTTTCTCACTTGCATTTTCTTCGCTTTCATCTGCATCTCGGGGACTTTGCTCGGTTTCCGGGGAGACAGATTTGTCGATGGTGCTTGGGTTTGCTTCATCCTTACTTGCTTCTCCTGATTCTTATTCTGAAACCATCGCCGTTTCTTCTCCTCCTACATTACTTGAGCTGTCTTCTTTCGCCTTTGGATCGTCTCGATTCAACATTATTTGGGTTTTGATTCTCGATTGAGGACTCGCGATTGAGTAGGGTTTTCATAATTTCAAGAAAAAGGCGAACGGTCGAGACAGGGAGAAATGAGTTAGAGACATTGAAACCTTACTCTTATTATTCTTTTTACAAGTTCATTTATTACTTTACTTTTCAACCTCAATTTTCAACCAATAAGGAGAAGAAAGGGGAAATGTATTCGATATTTCATTTTCTGGAAGTGGGTATCTGATTTTGTTGGGTCGGTATTGGGTTCGGGTTTGGATGGTACTAGGTAGAATTGAAATTATTTAAGTTTCTCTTGGTTTCGTTGTCTTTTACCAAATTTTCCTATTTAAATAAAGATTTAATAAATCATTAAAAAAAAAAGAGTACTGGAGAATACTTTTTTTTTAGGAGCACTGGAGCAATTAATTCTCATTTGAGTGAAAATTTTAACCATTAGACCACTACAAATTGACTTATGGTGACAACGTATTTATGACCGAGTAAGAAAAAAAAGGTACGTTCTTGATGTGGCCAGCTATGTATTTACAGTAAATGACATCAAATAGATCAAGAGTTTGAGAGGCAAAAGCCATTGCTTGAACTTGCATCTTAACTGGCATATCTGAACCTTCCACCATTGCTTTTCCTTCCAACATCTTCTCAATCTCTCTCTTTTTCTCTTTCAAATAATAATATTTTTGTAACGACCGTGATCCAATGTGGGAAAGCTCATTTGTTTTTTTAATTAAAACCCAAAATCCTCTTTTTATTTTATTTTGTCCCACATTGGAAGTTTAGAAAACCTACCTCATTTTCCTTCTTCTGTATAATAAACTCCACCATTCCTCTTTATTCTCATCAAGTCAAAGTATTTCTTTGCGCGTGACGGGTTGTTGTTGAATTATCCGACGATTAGTCACGACTTTTTATGTGACAACCCATCCCGCTCACTCGGAATCCGGCTCACAGTCCTGCAGGGCACCGACCTCAAGTGGGTTGTCACAATTTTCTTAGGTTATCTGCAGGAAATAGACGAGGAAACGTCTGGATCTTTATAGACACTAAAAGATACAAATTGAAAAGGATCCCTTCAAAAACAAAATCTAATCTTTACAAGAAAAACCCATACGAAGATAAAATATGTCTCCTCTTGTCTTTGTCGCTTTCTCTTCGCTGGGTTCAACAATGCTTCCTCGCGGGTTCTTGGATGATATAAGAAAAAAACAATGGTACGTACGCAAAATACTCGTTTGTGTTCTTTAACGGTGAAGTCAGGAATTTTTTATTTTTTTTAATTTGTCAAAAAGTTGATAATGACGAAGCTTATGACAGGCAACAAAGCTGCTCACTTCCAGTTATTTTTCAAGTATTCTTTAAAGAGTTGTAATGACTCATTTTGACTAATCTTACGTGTATAGGCCAGATCATTTCCATCAACTCTATTAAAGCATGAGTACCTGTTTCTTGAGAAGGAAGCAACTGAGAGAAATATGCACCAATGCTATCAACACATGAACCCACCCGTCCATGGAACCCAACAGTAGCATTTCCTTAGCTCTTCAGCACGAACTTGGTACCAGTCACTGGTCCAATCGTTGAAGAGGTTCTCCCTTTTGATGTTTTGAAAGTCAATGACGTAAGGACAATACAGTTGTATGGTTGTGTAACAGCGCTCCACTGATGTGATATATTCATGTGGATGATTGATCGTAAACTAAAATAATAGATAATAATTTATTAATAGAACTAATTTAGTATTGAAACATGTCAAGTTGAAACCAATGTCAAACCTTTTTAGCAAAAAAAAAACAAATGTTAAACCTCATGTTGTGTTCCGATCTTCACCCTCGCTCACGATTTTGCTCATTGCCAGCTTTGTCGTAATCGAACTTAATATGCCTAGTCGCAGTGCCCTCCGTTGTAACATAAACTTTTCTTACACCATCATAGTCGCCGCCATCGTCATAACTTACACCTGTAGTTTGACCACCTTGCATTGCTGATTTGGTTGATGGCATCCTAATGAAATATGCTCCAAGAGAGTTGAGATTCTTCTTAGCAAACCCATGAAATCCAATGATTTTCTTGCCATTGTTTTTTTTTTTAATCTTCTTACTCTAATTATATTTGTCAGTTGCCCATCGTTAAACCCTTTTATACTTTTTCAAAAATGATTTTCTAAGTCTTCTATCGTTATACACTTGTTATTTTCTAATTATTATATTTTCTCGTTTAATCTTTTTATTTCTTCTAATTGCTTATTATTTAACTGTTTGTAATTTTTTTATCTTTTCTTCAAGCTCTTCTCTGTTGTTTTAGTCGTTCTAAATCGTTATCTTGATTTTCTTTTTGTATTTTTTCTAGTATTATTTTTATTTGATCTCCAACTGTTTCCGTCATAATTTTTCAGTTGATTTATTAATGGTTTCTGTTAGGTTTTTTTACTGTTATTAATACGTCATCCAATTCTTGTAATTTGTCAAGTTCATATAGTATTTCTATATTATTTTTTATTTCAGAAATATTTTTATGTATTTCTTCAACAGGTTTAGTTCACTCTATAATTTTATCTAGTTTTTCTTGCACTATTTTGTTTATTTAATTTGGTTTATTGATATGTTACTAATTATTTCGGTTTGGTTGTTTAGTATTCCACATATTATTCTCAACGAATGACAAATTTTATGATCTTCTCTTACATTTGCTCCCATCGTATATTCAGTGTTTTCCATCAGATTTCTTTCTAATGGTATAATTTTTTCCTTATAGAGTATTTCTGGTATAGAGTATAACTCGGGGTGATATTCAATAGTTTGATCTATAAATTCATCCATTTTTATAAATTTATCAGTTTTTCTATTATTTTGATTTCTTCAATTTTTTTATTAGCTTTTCTTCCTCCTATGAGTATTCTAATGCTCGTCATTTATTCTTATTTATAACTGCACATAATAATTTTATATGCTCTCCTTTCTGTTCATTAGTTTTTTAATTTTATTACTATCTTTATTGGGGTTTGATGACTCTGATGCCAATTTTTTCTTACAATTTTTCATCAATTTTTTTTTACAATTCTGACTCTGATTTTTTTCATAGTTTATTATCTAATGTTGTTATAGATCGATCTAATTTATTTAGTTTATGATTAATTTGTTGTAAATCATATAAACTACTAATTGATTTTCTTCTTTCGTTGTAGGTTCTGTTTCTAGCTATTCTTAATCCATTACAGCTAGGCTCAAAAAATTTAATTGTGGAGTATATGTACTATTCATTTGATCGCTTATATTTTTCTTTGGTATATTTCTTTAAACAAGTTTTCAAGATATCTATCATTCTTGTTTGCAAATTCGATACTATGTGCAGATGAGGATAAGGCGTATCCAACAGCATACATAATTGATAGCGGATGATCTTCGTCTTCCATAAGATCATGTCTTTGGAAATCGTAGATAATTCCGATTGAATTGTTAAGGTTTTTTTGTTGTTAATGGGACAAACTACGTTAAATTTAACAACTGAGTGTTTTAAATTGCTATATACTATTCTGATTATTTTATCGTTTTCGTCCTGAATTCTATTGTTAGTTACTACTAATCTAATTGGGGAATCAATATTCCTTTTAAATGTTGACCTTACTATTATTTGAATTGTTTCAATGTGTATATGAGATATGTTTTCTTGATGACTCAATTTTATTTTACTTATCTTTTCGTTTATGGCTTCAGACAAAATTACTGGTAATGTGAATTCACCGCAAGTCGATTCAATTGGTAAGGGAAATTCTCGTATGAATTTTCTGATGTATAATATATTTTTTCTTATAAATATTTTTGACAATCTATTTCTATGTACACCTTGATCATTTTTAATGTAATTTTTTCTTCCTTTTCAAGGTTTTGGATTTTTGATCCTTGGATTAATATATCTTTTTCAAAGAAATTATTTGTATTGATGCTACTAATATAATCTAATAAGTGATTTTGTACTATGTTCTGAGTTTCTTCGTTATCAGACATACCTGGAATGAGCTAGAGTTGGATTTTTGTTGGTTGTAATGGTCGCCTGAATTTGATTGAACTTCTTTGATTCTCGGGTGTTTTTAATTTTTTTATGAGTTTTTAAAGTGAAAAACTGCTATTCAGAAGGTTTAGGCCTTCAACAGTTAAAGCTTTTCAGAGAAAAGTTTTCTCAACTCTTTAAAACGAAACTTGTTCGATTTTTTTTTTCACTTCACTCTTTACAAGCGAGGTTCACACACCTATTTATACTACATATTAGATAAGGACATGACTATTTTACAGAATAAAGATAGACGTGTAGCTCATTATTCTCCACTCTTACAAAGATTTCGTGTGGAATCTTATTTTTTCCACTTTATTTATGTATGTAGCTGTATTAGGTTTACATTTTTCCACGTGATTATTGTCGGACGTCTACATTTTGTTGATTGTGTCTTCAATTATTGGTTCCCCAGTCATGTCTTCTTCTTCAATTACTTCATCCTCCGGTCTTTCATCTTTGGTTCCGCAGATTGCGCATGTGTGTGGTTCTCCAAGTTTAACTTCGAACTGTGATTTTCTAAGTAGCTCAAACATGATATTTTGAACATTTGATGAAAGTATTTTCCCATATTCTGAAAACGAATGGGCTTGTTTGTTCTTTAATCGTTGTTTTTTCAGTTGCTCTAGTGAGTAGTAACATTGAATCACTTTTGTAATTAAGACGATGGTTGTTGCTTAGATAAAGGATTTTTCTGAGCATTCCGATTGTTAACTCGGCATCTACTTGAATCCTGTCTTCGTTACTATATTCAATGTTTGTTGGGTCGTCCTTTGTTGGATACTGCCCATTGCTTACTCCTATAATAATTATCTTCGATGATGGACATCTAACTCCTGATTCTCTTATTTCTGTTATTTGGAACTCCGGGTAGTTGCTGTAGTACTTCATGAATACTTCTTTATTTTTTGCATATCTGGTAAAATACCGAGAGACGGCTGTTTTTAGGCCTTTGGGAAAAAAATTGAGTTGTTTTTCAGGGTTTTGGATATAGTGTTTCGATAAGTCCGATAAGCCCCAAACTATGTAGATTTAGGGTGGTTATTGGGCTTGCTCAGGTAAGACAATAGCTTTTGGGCCTAATCCTTGATGCTTTTTCGGATAGATGTGTTTGTATTTGGTGTTTTCTGGATAGGTATTTATTTCATTGAAATTTCCGAGAAATTTTGACCTCTTTTGTTCCGGTAATTTTTGCGATGGTTGGAATTTTTTCGATGGGTGTCATTTTAGTCGTTGGTTGCATACTTCCTCCCCCGCCAAGAAGTAGGCGATCTTTGAATGAATTTTCAATTGATTTTTTTTTCTTGATTCTTCGAGGGCTCGCTTGGTTTTTAGGTGGACTTTCTGATAGGATTATAGTTTTACCCGAATCAGTCATCCAAAACCTAAAACCTAAAAATCAAACCCAAAACGCTGAAACTATAATCCTACCAGAAAGTCCACCTAGAAGCACAGTCAATAAAAACCCCACAAATTGTATGTCATCTTCAACGGACCATTGAAGGGAATCTACGACGAATGGCACAAAGCATCCCAATTTATAACAGACAAAAACGTTATTCATCAGAGGTACCCAACAATCAACAATCGACGAATTCTAGCCCAATTTAGGCTTCGTCGATTGTTGGGTAGCTCTGATGAATAATGTTTTTGCATGTTATAAATTGGGTTTCTTTGTGCCATTCGTCGTAGATTCCCTTCAATGGTCCGTTAAAGATGACATAGAATTTGTGGGGTTTTTTAGTGACTGTGCGTTTAGGTGGACTTTCTGATAGGATTATGTTTTGGGTTTGGTTTTTAGGTTTTAAGTTTTGGATGACTGATTCGAGTGAAACTATAATCCTACCAGAAAGTCCACCTAAAAGCCAAGCGAGCCCTCGAAGAATCAAGCAAAAAAAATAAATCAATTGAAAATTCATTCAAAGATCGCCTACTTCTTGGTGGGGGAGGAAATATGCAACCAACAATTAAAATGACACCCATCGCAAAAATTACCAGAACAAAAGAAGTACAAAATCAAATAAAACCTACCCTTGAAAAATTTCTCGAAAAATTCAATGAAATAAATAACGATCCAGAGAACACCAAATACAAACACATCTACCCGAAAAACCATCAAGGCTTAGGCCCAAAAGCTATTGTCTTACCTGAAGCAAGCCAAATAACCACCATAAATCTACATAGTTTTCGACTTATCGAAACACTCTATATCCAAAACCCTGAACAACAACTCAATTTTTCCCCCAAGGCCTAAAAACAGCCGTCTCTCAGTATTTCACCAGATATGCAAAAAATAAAGAAGTATTCATGCAGTACTACAACAACTACCCAGAGTTCCAAATAACATAAACAAGAGAATCAGGAGTTAGTTGTCCATCATCGAAGGTAATTATTATAGGAGTAAGAAATGGGCAGTATCCAACAAAGGATGACCCAGCAAACATTGAATATAGTAGCGAAGACAGGATTCGAGTAGATGCCGAGTTAACAATCGGAATGCTCAGAAAAATCCTTTACCAAAGCAATAACCATCGTCTTAATTACAAAAGTGATTCAACGTTACTACTCACCCTAGCAACTGAAGAAACAACGATTAAAGAACAAACAAGCCCATTCGTTTTCAGAATATGGGAAAATATTTTCATCAAATGTTTAAAATATCATCATCTAATGTGTGAGCTACTTAGAAAATCACAGTTCGAAGTTAAACTTGGAGAACCACACACATGCGCAATCTGCGGAACCAAAGACGAAGGACCGGAGGATGAAGTAATTGAAGAAGAAGACATGACTGGGGAACCAATAATTGAAGACACAATCAACAAAATGTAGAAGTCCGACAATAATCACGTGAAAAATGTAAACCTAATATAGCTACATACATAAATAAAGTGAAAAAATAAGATTCCACACGAAATCTTTGTAAGAGTGGACAATAATGAGCCACGCGTCTAGGCCTGGGCATTTTACCCGGACCCGAAGACCCGAACCAGAACCGACCCGAAAATACAGGTTCGGGTCCGGGTCCGGGTCCATGCTAAGTACCTATTGGGTCTTTTTTTTTTGGACCCGCGGATCTCGGTTCGGGTCCGGGTCCTACCCGAGACCCGTTCGGGTACCCGAAGTACCCGCAAATAATTGTATATACTAGGTATATTTGGGTGATTGGGTATATTTTTGGTATTTTGGATTTTTTTTAAAGTTTCGGGTTTGGATTTTCGGGTATAATTGTAGGTTTTTGGTGAAATTTTAGATTTTTAGAAAATATAATTTGGGTATTCAGGTAAAATTCGGGTATGTTTTGGGTTTTCGGGTCTAATTTTGGATAAATATTTGGGTATTTTTGGGTTATCCGGGTATTTTTAGAGTTTTCGGGTACAGTTCGGGTATTTCGGGTCCTAAATACCCGAACCGACCCGGATCCGAAATATACCCAAAAATCTTGGATATTTTACGGGTATTGAAATTATAGACCCGAACCGACCCGGACCCGACAAAACCCGACCCAAAACCGACCCGAAAAGTTATAGGTACCTATATGGGTCTAAATTGCTAGGACCCGAAGGACCCGGACCCGACAATACCCGACCCGAAGACCCGGATGCCCAGGCCTACACGCGTCTATCTTTATTCTGCAAAATAGTCATGTCCTTATCTCATATGTAGTATAAATAGGTGTGTGAACCTCTCTTGTAAAGAGTGAAGTGAAAAAAAAAATCGAACAAGTTTCGTTTTAAAGAGTTGAGAAAACTTTTCTCTGAAAAGCTCTAACTGTTGAAGGCCTAAACCTTCTGAATAGCAGTTTTTCACTTTAAAAACTCATAAAAAATAAAATTAAAAACACCCGAGAATCAAAGAAGTTCAATCAAATTCAGGCGACCATTACAACCAACAAAAATCCAACTCTAGCTCATTCCAGGTATGTCTGATAACGAAGAAACTCAGAACATAGTACAAAATCACTTATTAGATTACATTAGTAGCATCGATACAAATAATTTTTTTGAAAAAGATATATTAATCCAAGGATCAAAAATCAAAAACCTTAAAAAAGGAAGAAAAAATAACATTAAAAGTGATCAAGGTGTACATAGAAATAGGTTATCAGAAATATTTAAAAGAAAAAATATATTATAATTCAGAAAATTCATATGAGAATTTCTCTTACCAATTGAATCGACTCCCGGTGAATTCACATTACCAGTAATTTGTCTAAAGCCATAAACGGAAAGATAAGTAAAATGAAATTGACTCATCAAGAAAAAATATCTCATATACACATAGGAACAATTCAAATAATAGTAAGGTCAACATTTAAAAGGAATATCGATTCCCCAATTAGATTAGTGGTAACCGACAATAGAATTCAGGACGAAAACGATAAAATAATCGGAATAGTATGTAGCAATTTAAAACACTCAGTTGTTAAATTTAACGTAGTTTGTCAATACGATATCTCATTTACAACAAAAAAACCTTAACAATTCAATCGAAATTATCTACGATTTCCAAAGACATGATCTTATGGAAGACGGAGATCATTCGCTATCAATTACGCATGTTGTTGGATACGCCTTATCATCATCTGCACAGAGTATCGAATTTGCAAACAAGAATGATATATATCTTGAAAACTTGTTTAAAGAAACAACTATTGTAAGGTTTATACCAAATAAAAATATAAGTGATCAAATAAATATGACATATACTCCACAGTTAAAATTTTTGAGCCTAGCTTTACTAGATTAAGAATAGCTATAAACAGAACCTACAACGAAAGAAGAAAATTAATTAGTAGTTCATATGAGTTACAACAAATTAATCATAAATTAAATAAATTAGATCGATCTATAATAACATTAGATAATAAACTATGGAAAAAACAGAGTCAAGATTGTAAGAAAAAATTGATGAAAATTAGTAAGAAAAATTGGTATCAGAGCCATCAAACTCTGATAAAGATAGTAATAAAATTGAAAAACTTATGAACAGAAACGAGAGCATATAAAATTATTATGTGCAGTTATAAATAAGAATAAAGGACGAGCATTAGAATACTTAGAAGCGGGAGGAAAGCTAAAAACCAAAAAAATTGAAGAAATCAAAATAATATAAAAACTGATAAATTTATAAAAACGGATGAATTTATAGATCAAACTATCGAATATCACCCCGAGTTATACTCTATACCGGGAATACCCTATAAAGAAAAAATTATACCATTAGAAAGAAATATGATGGAAAACACTGAATATACGATGGGAGCAAACATAAAAGAAGATCATAAAATTTGTCATTCGATGAGAATAATATGTGGAATACTAGTCAACCAAACCGAAATAATTAGTAACATATCAATAAACCAAATTAAATAAATAGAATAGTGCAAAAAAAACTAGATAAAATTATAGAGTCAACTAAACATGTTGAAGAAATGCAAAAAATATTTCTGAAATAAAAAAAAGTTATAGAAATACTAGATAAACTTGACAAATTACAAGAATTGGATGACGTATTAATAACAGTAAAAAAACTAACAGAAACCATTAATAAATTAACTGAAAAATTATGAGAGAAAAACTTGGAGATCAAATAAAAATAGTACTAGAAAAAATACAAAAAATAGAAGAAAAACAGGATAACGATTTAGAACGACTAAAACAGTAGAATGAAGAGCTTGAAGAAAAAATAAAAAATTACAAACAGTTAAATAATAAGCAATTAGAAAAAATAAAATGATTAAACGAGAAAATAAAAGAAATAGAAAATAACAAGTGTATAACGATAGAAGACTTAGGAAATCATTTCAGAAAAAAAATAAAAGGGTTTAACGATAGACAACCGACAAATATAATTAGAGTAGGAAGATTAAAAAAGAAGGGGGGGGAGGGGGGGAGGATCGATATGGACAAACACAAGGAAGAATTAAGAGAAATGCTAAAAAATATTACTCTAACAGACAGCCTAATGAATTATCTCAATGAAATATGCTCTAAGACAGTTGCGATTCTTCTTAGCAAACCCATGAAATCCAATAATTTTTTTGCCATTGGCTCTTAGTGAAAATTTAGTACCCTCTGGTTTGTGGTCTGTTGGTGATTAATTTGAAAGCAAATAGTTCATTACGGTGAAGCCACCAGGGTTCGAATTCCGACCACAGAAGAATTAACATTTCGGCATTGTCAGAGACTGAGGACGTGACAACCACTTATGTAGAGCCAGGATAGCCCATGATACCCCTGTATAATAACAAAAAAAAACAAAAACTTAGTACCCTCATCGTAACCCATGAGATCAGAAGTCTTCAGGTTAGTTACAAACTGAAGCGAATGTGTCACACCAGTCGATTCATTGCAGTAACCCCTACAGATATCAGATGTTCCTTTTCCAAATGGTTAATCTCGAACTACATAAATAAAATGACAAATACCATCAATAACACTAAAAATATTTGTCACAAAAATAACAATACAAGGAGTAAAATTCTCTAAATAACATTCATTAAACAAGAAAAATGCGTCTTTTGTTGGAAAAAAAAACAAGAAAAATGCTAAACTATCTTAAACTCAAAGTTAAAGCAAAAAAAAAAAAAAACTATCTTAAACTCTAACCTTAGCCCCAAGTTCTAAATATTAATTTTAATTATAATCACTAAACCTAAACTCAAACATCAATATTTTTTTTATTTATAATTTGAATTTTTTTATTTCTAAATATTTAATTTTTAGAAAAGCTTTTAATATATTTAATTAATTAATTAGTTATAATTAGAGGTAAGATTGTCGTTTGTTAATGAATACTTATTTCTTTAAAAAAATTTATGTGTTCTTTTAAAATAAAAAATGTTTGGAAAAATTTTATGTTTACCACTTTCATGGTACCATTTTTTATGTTTACCACCAATAAATAGATATTTTCAAAAATACATTATTCATTAAGTGACAAAAGATTCTTATACCTTTGTTATCTATAAGTATAATAAATCATTATTTAAATAAATAATAATAAAAAATTAAAAAAATATATATATTTTTGTTTTATGTTTTCGAATTATACTTTTTCAAATTCAAACTTTTTAATAAATTTTTTTAAATTTTTTTTTATTTTTTTCAAAATTTCTTTTGTAAATCGAAAATTATGTTTAAAATTATTTTTTGAATTTCTTTTTTATTTTTAATTATTTATTTATATATTTATTATAATCTTAAATTTCACATTTTAAAAATCATATTTCATCCTTCAACTCTAAACTCTAAGTCTAAATTAGTTAACTTTACGGGCATAATTGTTTTTTATACCTTCATTAAAAGTGATGGTTAAAGTGGTTAGTGTAAACATGAAAAGTGGTGATATGAAGGTAGTATTTGTGGCAATTTTCCAAAATGTTTTATAGTTATTTAAAAATATTTCTGTAAATAAAATAATAATAAAAGTGATCAAATAAAAAAGAATGTTGTGCCAATGGTATCGGAATAAGAGACGGGAGTTTTTTTTTTTTTTTTTAAGAGACGGGAGTTGGGTCAGATATATTTTTCAAGAAACGTTTTCATACCGTCTGTGTCAGACCACAACGATCCGAGACACCATGGATTAGTCCAACTGTTGTTTCTCCAGCTTTGACATACTCAAACTTTATGAACTGAATGCCTTCACGACCACCTCGTACATGTAACTTTGTTACACACTCATAATTGAATCCATCATCCCATTGTTTCCCTCCATTTCCGCCTTTAGCTTCCACATTTAGGGCCATCGTGTACTGATTGATTCAAATCTTCTTGAGAAGGAAGCAATTGAGAGTAAATATGCTGACGAGCAGTGTGAGTGGCGAATAGTTTACTTTATATTGCCATTTTTGGTACAAGTTAGGTACAATTGTTAGAAAATGTATTTATCACGTGGAGAGAGAGAGAACCTGAGTGGGACAGTGGTGCCTGATGAGGAGAGTGAGTGGCTAGGTGGCAAATAATTTACTATATATTGTATTTTTGTACGAGTTAGGTACAATTGTTTAGATAGTGTATTTATCACATGGTGGCGATATTCAACACTTTTCGGTTATAGACAAGAAAGCGAAAGAATATCGTTCTTTAGTTCTCAATCACACAGAAATTGTCTAACCAATAAAAGCGAAGAAAAATGTTGTATGCAACTCATGCGCAAAATGACATTAAAAAAAAATGAAAGAAATCGGAATATTGATAATCTAAATTTTTTTTTTTTCTAAAGGATAAATATCATTAAAAATATAATGAAGATCCGGTTACAAGTTATAAAACATTGAAACCAAGAGATGCTTTTCAGCTTATCAGGTTTAAGGGACCGCAAAAGGTTTAAAAAAACCCCAAAGAACCTACAAAGATTAAGGCCAAGCAACCCAAACAATGGCTTGGGTGAAAGTGAATATTACATTGAAGCACAAAGACAACATTTTGAACACCCATACCAAAGCGCTTCATGTTCTACTGGTTTGAAACGCAGAGCAAGAGAATAGCCTGAAGGCGAGATCGATCGAGCCTCACCGAAGTGGTTCCTAGCAGGCATCGACGGAAGCGCCTGGCTCACGCCCCGGAGCTCCGCTGTAGGAGGACGTCGACAAGCAAGCCCAAGTTAACACAGAAGATGGTGGAGTGTAAACCCGTTGTTACACCACTGAAGATGAAGATCGCGGTCAAGCGCAGTCAGTCGTTTTGGCCCCTCATTCCGCTGTGCGACACAGAAGATGCGGCGGAGACAGCAGGGTTACATATCGCAATCGACCGGGAGCTTTGGAACGGGAAATGAAGCACAGAAGGAGCACAGAACTCCTTGAAGCAGGTGACCTGACGGTGAAAGAAAGCATCGCTCTTTCCACGAGAGACGTCGACGTCGAGGGTTGTCCTCTAGACCCTGGTAGAAGACGATGAAAGCAGGAAATGGGAGCTAACCATTCGCTGAGGAACACCATGGAAGCTGTACTTTGAGCTACAGAAACAGAGGTCCTCGGTGGTGCGCCTCACAACCACCTTTCACTCAAAGAGAGGAGGAGCTCTACACAAACCCTGGAGCTAAGTGATAGAATAGACAGACTGGGGCGAGTAGGAGGAGCAGAGGCGTGGACGGCAGCGACGCGTCAAAGCTTCTGGCGGATCTCGGATCTCAGATCTGACCCAGATCCAAGCGCAGTCGACGACTAAGAGTAGATCCAGCCAGAGCCATCACCGACCCGTCTCGCCTCGCTGGTGGTCCAGAGAAAGCAAAGACCCTTCGATTTCAGTTAGATCCGGTGGAGAAAATCTCATAGGACCCAGACACACTGAGCAAAGAGGAGAGACAAAGGAAGAGATAGCAGAGGGTGGAAGGCAATGACAAACGAATACCGGTCGACAGGAGAGGGAGACCAACGGCGAGAGGTGCCGTCGGCCGCCTAAAAGCGCAGAAGATGAAGTGGCGGCTTAGGGTTTACGGTGGGAGGGGGAGAGACTAAAGAGAGAGTTTCACTTCTCTCTCCTCTCTCTTGTTTTTGAGCAATATTATCCCCTTTAATTCTCCCAACTAAAATTTTGAGAAAAAGATAATCTAATATTAGTGATGTGCGGTTTTGAAAAAGGTTTATGCACTTGTGCTTAAAGCTTGACTGGAGATAGAAAATGATGTAAATTATTCTTGCGACCGTTACAGACCGGGTTTTAAAGGTTTTTTTTACTAACACAAAACTTTTAGGGAAATTGTCACTAATACCACTTTCCTAATACCACATTTCATCTATAACTTAACCAACTTTACCATTAAAATTTTAATAGACAAAATACCATTATACCCCTGAATAATTAAATCTAAATTACTCTATTTTCCCCCCAATTCCAAATCTGAGAGTTCCCCAGATTGATTTTGAATTCGACGGCGATCAAATCCAACGACGCTGACAAGTTCTCCGGCAGATTTGACGGCTCTGGCGAGTTCTCCGGCGGATTTGACGGCGCTGTCGAGTTCTCCGACGAAGCTGACAAACTCTACAAGCTCAGGCGAACAAGACGATCTCTCACTTTCTCCTCCATTGATAAATAATGACGGTGGCGACGAGCATTGATTCGCTTCTGGAGAAGCTCAAAGTGGAGGAGCTTTACCTTTCACCAAGTAATTGGGAATCCTTACATTCTCAGAGCCGCCAATTTCCTCCTCCAACTCGTGCTTCTCCTCTGTCTTCTTCATCTGTCTCTGTAAGTTCACCATTTACGCTTTTCATGTTTGTATGCGTGGAAACATGAGCTTTGCATTTCGCTTGAGTGGCTAGGATCGGAAACCTAATAGGGAATGATTTGGGGAAAAGGAAGTATCGATTTTATTGATTTGAGTTTAGTACTCGATGTACTGTATTGAGTTAAGGCGAAATCATTATCTTAGGGAAGATTACGATGTGATGTTCTCAGATTATTATTCTTAGTAATTAATTACAGAACAATGGAATATCTTTAGTGCTTAGATGAAAGACGTATATTGAGACTACTATACTTTTGATAATAAGAGATTCTCAAATGTTTGGAATGGTATGTTGCAGCAATGATCCAGCAGCCTCGTGTGCCTTCTTCCGGGTTGATGCCTGCCAGTGATGTCCTGATTTGTGCCAAAGTGGTTTGTTACTCCATATGTACACCTTGTATTCTGGAAATCTAATTTCAACTGAGATATGTTCATGATGTTTTGCTTATACATTCATCCCTATGTTTCTCACTTGAGCATTTGGCACGAAATATTAACCTTGAGGTGAAGAAAAATTTAGTTTAAACACATCTCTCACGTTCCTGGTTGCAATTGCAGGTCATAACAAGCAGGGATATACTTGTGGGACTGCTATCAAAGCACACTGGGAATGTGAGTGGGAAACATATCTTTCGCTTCATAACTTTTAAGGAAGAAACTTTTTCGCTGATAAAAAATGGTTTTGACTTGTTATTTATTCCGTGGAGACTGTGGCTAACGTGATGAGAAGGCCATATTACATGGATGCACCAAAAGCTAAAGAATTTGGAGTCATTGACCGGGTAAGTTTATGTCCTGTAAAGTTACTATGTGGGGCTATATTAATCAGAACGTTAGTCTTTGATATTAACTCCATTGCTCTCAACTCCAAGGCCCCTGAGAAAGTCGTATTTCATCTTGTCACTAACGAGATCAACTACGCTGCGATGAAGTCATGGTTTGCTATGAACATGGACAACCTCAGAGGAGTCACTGTTGAGGTTCAGAAGTTTGAGGATTTCAAATGTCTTAATGCTTCTTATGTCCCCGTCCTCAAGCAGCTCCAAGACTCTGATACGCAAAGCTATTATTTCTCTGGACACAACGACGATGGACGCACATCGATCAAGTTCAGAAACCCCAAGTATCTCTCAATGCTCAATTATACCTTTTTATAAGGCCTTATAAAAGAAACCGTAAAAGAATGATGTTCTTTAATAAGCAAAGAAATAGTGGAAATTGGTTAATTTGGTGATTTATAAACTCTTATAAATAGATTTAAAAACCTCGTAAATTAATTAATAAACACTTATAAATAAATGTATAAACTCTTATAAATAGCTTATAAGTTCTTGTAAATAGTTTTATAAACCCTTTTAAATAGTTTTATAAACTTTTATAAATAGTTATATAAATATTTATATGTGTTTTATAAACTTTACAGATGGTTGATACAAGGTTTTATAAGCTCTTATAAAATTTATAAATGGTTCATAAATGGTTTTATAAACTCTTATCAATGAACAGTGTCAAGAACAATGAAGGCGAAGAAGAATCAAATGGGGGGTGTTGGGTCAAATTAGGGTTTAGGGTTTGTTGTCTACCTTCAACTTCTGACGTTGATACCTCTCCCCCTCTCTTTCTCTCTCTACAACCACTCGTAATGCCCATTCCTTCCTTTCTTCCTTCTCCTCTCTGATAAAAAAATCTTTACTTTGGCATCAAATATTCTTAATTTTTTTCTAGATTTTGATTTCCAAAAATAGACTTAAAATTTCCATCTATGATTATTTCCTGTATGTGTCCAATGTGGTTGGTTTACGTAACTTTCAGAATCAGAGTTTGAGCTTAACTACTTTCATCGTAATCTACATTATTTTTTGTTTTTAACACTAGAAAGTAAGTCGACAGCAACTGTGAAATCGAATGAGCAACCAGCTGGCCATGTTTCTTCTCCTTCTACAATAGCAACAACCACCAATGCTGAAAGCTCTTTGTCCACTCGTATGATCATTGAAGAGCTTAAGATGTATTCTCACCTCAAGCAGTTTACTTTCCTTGATCTCAATTTGGCTACAAGAAATTTCAGACCCGAAAGTCTTCTCGGAGAAGGTGGCTTTGGTTGTGTCTTTAAAGGATGGGTGGAGGAGAACGGAACTGCTCCTGTTAAGCCTGGCACTGGCCTTACTGTCGCTGTCAAAACCTTGAATCTTGATGGCCTTTATGGTCATAAAGAGTGGCTTGTATGATCCTTTATAAACACTTTTAAATTGATTTATAAACCCTTATAAATTGTGTTATGAAGATTATTAAATTCTTATAATCTTTTGAATAAACCCTTATAAATAGATTTATAAACTCTTATAAACAGATTTATATTTCTCATATATTTGATCAACTCTTATAAATATGTCCTAAACCCATCGACACAAACGAAAAAGCTCTTATAAAACCTTATCAGATGATATAAATCATTACAAAATGATTTATGAATTCTACAATTACACATACAATAATGATGCTTTTGGCTAGAAAATGATTTTGTAAATAATTAAAAATAATTTACAACCATTTATAGGAGAATTGTAAACATTATAAATACTTTCATAAAGATTTGCTTATAATTTTTGTAAGAATTTATAAATGATCTATAAACTCTTCTAACTGATTTATAAATTGATTTATAAACTATTATAAATTGTGTTATGAATATTACTAAATTCTTATAATATTTTGAATAATCCCTTATAATTAGATTTATAAACTCTTATAAATAGATTTATAAACCTTGTAAATTAATTTATAAACACTTATAAATAAATGTATAAACTCTTATAAATAGCTTATAAGTTCTTGTAAATAGTTTTATAAACTTTTATAAATAATTATATAAATATTTATATGTGTTTTATAAACTTTATAGATGGTTGATACAAGGTTTTATAAGCTCTTATAAAATTTATAAATGGTTCATAAATGGTTTTATAAACTCTTATAAATGATTTATATACAAAAACTATTTCGTATATCCATATGATTGGTTTTATAAACATTTATAAACATACATGAATAGTTTTATCCTGAGAACCAGACTGAAGGTTAATGAACTGAGAGACCAGTAGCTTCGAGATTCCACTTATAGCTGCCTCCACCTCATCTTGTTCCCTTGACCCTCTCAACCCACAGTACTCGTCTGCTGCAACTTGCGTCTTCTTCGACGTAGCAAGAACTTTCTCCAAATCCAATCAAGAACTTTCTCCAAATCCAACTGTGACAATGGCCTATGTACCTGGCAAACAAAATGATAGCAACTCACAACATCAATACTCTTGCAAATTTGGTGAATGCAACAGCATTGAACATTTTCATATGAAACTTACAGGACATGGTCTCCCTTTTCCATCTTCCTCTAGGATTTCTCTGATAGGGAAGTAAGCTGCTTTCTTGCAGAGCTCAAAGATGTCCTATCCGGTGTAGCCTTCGCATAGACGAGCTACGTGATCGTAGTCAATATCAGGCTCCACCCTTTCTCCTTTCAGTGCCACTTTAAATATCTCAGCTTTCTCCTTACGGTTAGGCATTCCAATCTCAAAGGCTTGAGGAAGACGCCTCAATATTTCTTCATCTAGCTCTGATGGTATGTTTGTTGCAGCAAGTACCATCACCCTCACATTCGCTACAAAGCAGCCATTATACTCATTTAAAAACTACTGTATTCAAGTAGAGCATGCTCTAGACTGCACTAGAGTGAGCTGAAAGGTGAAGGATTCAACTTACGATTAGTATAAAACCCGTCCCATAAAGCCATAAACTCAGTCTTCATGTTTGCCATGGCTTCGTGATCTATTTGTACAGCAAGCTAAATATAACAGCAAATCAAATTAGAATCAATCTAAATCGAGTTAGTTAAACCTCATTCAGAAGAGGAGACAGTTGGCCTGTTATCAATCAAGTTATCTCAAAACTCCAAATAATCACTCATTTCTCGCATCGGTGATATTTCTCGCATCGGCTATCACCGGAGTTTCAGAAAACCAAAACAAAAACTGAAGAAGAAAAAGATATGATCGGAGAAATCTCTAACCGATTACGATCCAACTATTTTTGATCTGACAGTGCACCGTAGTCCACCGACGAAGGAGAAGATCGATCGCCTAAAGAGAAAGAAGAAGAAATCGATGATTGAGGAGAAAATAAGATAAGATAATGGTTAATATTGTATTTTGCTCATTAATGAAAAGTGTATTTATAAAAATGTCTCCGTACTAGTGGTATAATTGAATTGTGGTATGAAAGAAAATGTAAGCATAAAATTTTTCCAAACTTTTAGTAGCTTTAAAATATTTTTAATTAAATATTTCATATAATTTATTTATATTTAGTTTTTGTTTTAAGAGATTCAACTTGCGAAATACTCAATAATGATTTAATAATAAGTTACACATTACAAATTTTCTTAACGAGATACACACTTTCAATCGCACATTTTCTAATCGCACTTGTCATAATTGAAGACAAGATCTATTGCTTTAGTTTTAAGCTCATTATCACTTTTGACTTTTTGGTTCCACTCTTTCCGACCCTACTAGCTATACACATCAGATTTTATAGCTTCAAATTATTAATCCCACTATGACTCAACCAGTGTTCCTTATTCAAACAATGTTTAGAATATATATGCTCAAATTTTCATGGTTTTTTTTGTCGAAACGTAAAATTTATTTATCAACCAAAAAAAAAGTTTACAATATGAAAAAGCTTGTAAGAGCATCATTATTGTCGAATCCTTAATAATTGGTCCTTAAATAATTTTTTTTATCCGAATTAAAAAGAAAATTAAAAATGAACCAATCGCGGGTCGGCACATTTTAGTGGGATCCGCGAACAGTACAAGGAACCAAACCAAAATGTCTCTTAGTTAGAGACTTTTTTTCTCGGTTCGGGTGTTTTTGTGGGCTCCTCCTCTGAAAGACCAAACTGCAATAATGTTGCCCTAATGCCTGTAAAAAGCAATGACTAACAGAGGAAAAGCTCATCTAGAAAAACAGACAGAATAAACTAGCCGTAACAACCCATCCAACGTTTGCATCACACTACCGTAGTGTGATTTGTTCTTGGGACGCAGAGAAGAGATTCGATTGCGGATCATTTTATCAATGAACTGTGTAGTTTCAGCAGCTGTGCGATAGACGTTGTTATGCTTTCTGTTATTCCTCTCTCGCCACACTGTGGTTCTGATCGGTATTAACAGAGTAAAAAGGTAGGAAAAAAGTAGGTGGAAAATGGAGGAAAAGTAAAAACAAAACTCAGAGTAAAATTTTTCTCCTGGTTATTGTAGAGTAACAAATTGCTCTACTTTTTCTCTTTTTTGGCGTAAACAAGTTGAAAACAAATTTAACCTGATTGGACAAAAGTGGAGTAACTGAGCAGAAATATATTTTACTCTGTTATTTTTATCGCCAGTAGTGCTTTCCAGTCGTACTCTGTGTGTATCACTGCTTGGAAAGAGAGCTTAAGAAGGCAAGAGTCTATGGCATTTCAACGAGTCGTCGACATGAGTGTTTGAACGGATTTTTTTCTATAAACATCTATTCGCGTGATATTATTGAAGGGGCAATTTTTTTTTCTTTAAGAATATTTTTATAGCTTTTTCTTTAATAATATTTTTATCAAAAAAAATTTCATTAAAATACCATGTGTTTTACATTGTCTATTTTAGTGTGGTTATAAGTATAATATTTTATTAATATCTGTTATGATAGTTTTCAAAAAAATAAATAATATACTTTTATCAATTTACACAATATTCAAAATATATATATATATATAAAATTAAACTATTCTCTTGTCATTATTACCATTTAACTATTATTGTGCACTACTTATTTTATATCAACTATACTTGTTATGTATAAAACATTTTTCTCATACAAATTGTATTTAAACTATTCATCCACATCTAATATATGTGTTATGTACCATCTAATCTATTGTTAGTCAAACCCAAAGAGATTATGAGTAGATAATTTTTTGATTAAAGAAGAGAAAATAGGAACATTACATTATAAACTTAAAATAATTGTTCCTTGTGTTTAAAAAGTAGGCTGACTTTCAAAACAGTTATTTCCCATATCCATCATGAGTTTGTTCGAGTATAACTTTTTTACATCGTTTGTGATTCACAATGGTAGACATTGGTTGATCAGTCAGTGTAAATAGCTTTAAATGAGACAAATACAGGTATGTGATCAGCAATGCCAGATTATGGGTAAACCAAATAAAACATTCACTTTAATTTCTAAATTTTAAAGAATTATTATAAAAGTTTACCTCCCATGCTACGCATGGATCAGTTTCATTATCTTTCAAATTATATGATCATAAAATTGCAATGACTCAAAATAAGGTAAAGCCGCTGGAAACAGTAAAACAACTTTTATGTTAAAAAAAAAAGGAACGTGGAAGCCTTGTTGGTCCAGTGGTTTGACTAAAAGTTCATTAATGCTTCTACACCAGGATGTTCGGGTTTCGATTCCCTGAGAATGTGAAATTATGCAAATTAATAGAGAAAAGGCTTACAAGAGATCTGCGGCATGGCGCAAGGAGTACCTTCAAGCGTGGATCTGATAAGGCGGCTCAGGTGATGCAGTTACACGTGAATCCTCATAAGGCATGTCAAATTGTCGGCTGTAGAATCGTCTGTAATATTTTTCATAGTTTGTAATAGCATAATATCCAACGTTAAAAACAAAAGGAATGAATACATCATACATGTTTGCATTGTTGTTTTTGATAAGCTAAAACTCAATAAAAAGATAAAATCCCAATAGAAAAAAAAATCATTTTACCAGGAAGACTAAATCAATGAAAATTCAAATATTTAGTTTCACGCTAGCAAATAAGCATAATAGTAGAAACTATCTTATCTTAATATCTTATTATACTAGTGTTTCAAAAAAAATATATATATCCCCTATATATTATTTGAGAAGCATTACAACTTCTTTTTGTAGCCACATGTCATCACTATGATTATTCTTAGAATCATTAGAGAAGTATGTTGCTCCATCTAATTATATAATAAACTTTTTATTAAACTAACAATAAATTCATCATTAATGTACTTTATTATTTACTTAAATAAAATTTACGGAATTGCCTAATGTGGCTAAAGTATATATGACAATTAATGATTTTGAATAATAAAGATTTGATAAAAAAATAGTGTATTTTCTATCATATTTGTTTAATTTTAAACTATTAAATAAATTAAACAACCACAATAACCATATAATAAAAATTTAGATTTTTATGTATATGTTATATTTTGAATTTTTACAAACGGCTATAAATTACTAAAACTGTTAAGAGTCTCACATTCAAATTTTATGATCCATGGTTTAAAAAATTTGTTATGACAAAATACAAATGATTACAAAAATTATATAAGTAAAAAGTCTAATTTAATTAATTATTAAGATTAATATATATATATTTTTTAAAACAAACTATAAACCATATAAAATACAATATTTTAGTTTCAAAATTTACTTTGAACAATTTTTTTGATAAAAGTTTTGAACGATCATTGACAACTTATTTTTTTTTTAATTATAAATTACTAAAACTATTAATCCCACAATGAAAATTTTGTTATGAGTAATTTAAATTTTTTTCTATAAATGACATAAATGATCGAAAAAACTATATGAGTAGAAATCATCATTTAATAGATATTAATATTAAAAATATACTAAAATATATTATCTATGTTAGTATCATTTAAATTTAATTACATATCCTATCAAATATAAAAAAATATTTTTTGGATTAATAAAATTAATTTATATGTTCGCACCAATTTAATTATATATTTAATAGTTACTGAACTTTAATTATTTAATATATATTAATTATTTCATAATATGTAAAAATATTTAATACATAAAATAATTTTTTTATATAATGTTGATCCCGCGCAAGGCGTAGATCTTAACCTAGTTATCTTATTATACTAGCAAATAAGCATAATAGTAGAAAGTATCTTATTTTATTATCTTATTATATAAAAGAAGATTTGATCTCTCTGTAGAGAGACACCGAGGATGCCACATAAAAAAGTCTAGTTATTTCGTGCTGACACGTGTCCAATTAAATGAAACGCTCCATTTCATTTATTAAGGTTTGTTATTTGTATGGCCTTTTGAATATTCACGGTGTCTGTGTTAGACTTTGCTGTTTAATGTTCACACTCGGCGGATTTGATGTGGTTCAATGCAATCAGAACTTCAGACTTTCGGAGTCCATTTTGACTATTCGGTTCAATGTCTTAACAAACTTTGATGCGTTAACCGCACCAATTTCTCCAATTCTTGAAGAGCTTTTCAGGTTCCGTGATCTTGATTCCCTTCTTGGCCTGGCCAACACCAAAACACAACTTCCTGGTATATCCTCTTATTAGATTTTTGACTCAGACTTATCATTGTAACCAACATATTTAGGCTGTTGAACACATCCCAGATGTTATTGGTGAGCTAGCTGCTGTGAAGATTACAGTGAGTGACATTCCCCAAGGAAATGAACGAATCATGGCAACCATCAAATCGATAAGTTATTCACTGCATCATATAAAGCCACCCAATTACTTTAACTCATAGGACTTTAACGTTTCAATAAAAGTTTCTAATAAATTTATGTTTACCCCGGCGCAGTGACGTGTCTGTGACTCTGAGCCTGTTTGAGTCACAAGCTGTAACGTTTCACAACAAGCTTGAAGGCTTTGGGGGTGATCCGAGAGTTTTGTCACATCTAGAATAAATCCTAGGATTGTAGGAGGTATAGTTCTTGCTCAAATTTTGAATCGACAATGTCTGCGTCTCACTGTTACAATTTCTCCTGCTTTTGGTTAAATGTGTCAACCTAAATGTTTTTGGAGCAACCATGTATTATTTTCTTGCTAGGCCGTATGCTCTTAAAGGCCACGTCAGAGACTCATGCAGGGGAGTTTTTTTTAACGAGAAAGTGTCTGATGATTCCTACGTTACTACATCCACCTTCGGTTTGTTGTGATACTGATACATAAGGCCCTCTCACGTGATATTTCACATCGATGTAGGCTGGCTTCTAGACATAGTTGGAACAACCCTGCATCTTCTTTGCTGAGGGGATACACCAAGGTTGAACCACTGAGCATATCTGAGCTCACTAAGTTCATTCTCACAGCCAAGCCTCAGGTTGTACAGCATTCTGATTTGTTTTAAGTACTGAAAGCTTATACTCAGTATGTGATTCTCATGAGTTTGTATTGTACGGAAATTGAATTTGTATGTACTGGAAAGGTGACTGGAATCAAGATGGAAAGAGGATGGTGTTATGTCTCCTGCTTCATGTGCACGAGGAGGCTCCAACGAACTGTCTCCTCATTCACTTGCGTGTCCCGCAATAACACTAAAGCTATTGGTGTGCTCAGGTATATTGGACAATTTGGCTTTAAAATTGGTTTTCCAACAAAAAAAACAAAAAACAAATAGAGACCCCACATACGGATTTTGCTTTGGCTTTGGCTTTTAATTATGATATCCAGGTACCGTGTGGAAATGAGCATAGCTGATGACACGACGAGGGTCTATTTGTTGGTTTTGATGGTGAGATGACAAAACTCCATAACATGCGAGCCTACGAAGCTGGTCATCTCATGGTACATAACTACCACACTACATAGAATCGTCCACCATATTCCTCAGTTATGTTTTACTTACTTGGAACTATAGCTTTCTTCACATAGACTGGACCGGGAGTAAACCCAGAGGAGTCTCGGGCACCTCCTTTTATACAAGGAGATATTCAAGGATCCACAAGACCAAAAAGTTAACACTAACGTCTTTTACAAATTTTACTTTGCTCAACCTGCTTTTTTAAAAAAAAAACACTAACTAGACAACATTCGTTACAGGGCAACGTCTCCACTTTTGAAGAAATTACTCAGTCATGACCACGGTTTCGTATTTGCAGAAAATGAGAATTTTAATTACCGAAAACGTTCTCTTTTATACCCCAATTATTATGGACACACATACATTTGGTTATTTGATTAAACAATAACAATCTACTTTCGTTAAGACATTTGATGCTATATTTGTTGTGTCAGAACCAAAATTGGCGTCCAAATTTAATTTTCTAAATACGACTACAATGCAAACATACCAATAAAACACATATACTGGTGTAGACATCACATGACCAACAAGTTAAAAATATCACACTGCCAAACAAATGAACATACCAAATTTCATTAAAGAAAATATATATCTTAAACAATAAACAAAAAATTACATTCCTTGCATAGTCTTAAACAATAAACAAAAAAAATGACAAGATATAAGAGTATAAAGCAAATGATATAAAGAAAACAAAAGATCAACATATATATATGTGTATATGAGTATATACATATATGGATATATATATATATATATATATATATATATATATATATATATATATATATATATATATTACCAAATTAAAGAAGAATACATCAGGTTTGAAATT
Source organism: Brassica napus (assembly GCF_020379485.1). Taxonomy (NCBI): domain Eukaryota; kingdom Viridiplantae; phylum Streptophyta; class Magnoliopsida; order Brassicales; family Brassicaceae; genus Brassica; species Brassica napus. Next base: position 16,496,019 of record NC_063449.1, read on the forward strand.
ATCTTAACACATCAAATTATGAAGTTTAGTTAATTGTAATGAGACTGAAGTTGAAGAATCAAACATCAAATAATTTTATTCAAAAGCATAATAAATTAAAATAAGAAGACAATCACGAACATAATAATTCAAACCTTATATATATATATATATAACCAAATTTTTCCATACAAAAGCCAAAAGTTAAATCAAATATACACATATCCCGCGCGGACCGACTCTAGTATGTAATATTATATATATATATGTGTATCAAATAATTGTATTAGTATTAAAAGGTATATTATTCATGAAAAGTTGGTAAATTAAACTGCATGTCGTGGATTAAGATTAGTTGTTATTTAGATCAATAAAATATAGACTTTATAGATCTAATCTATAAATAATGTAGATAAAATGTGATTAAAACATTTAAGTAAGTACTTACATGTACACGGATTTTCATATTGCAATGTATATCTGCACAAAATATCATTGGCAGATTAGTAAAGTTAACAAACTGTAAGATAATGTTAACATGAATACTTAGAAAATAAAGGAAAATTGTCAAAAATACCACGTTCCTAATACCACTTTTCATATTTACCTTAACTATTTTTATCTTCACTTTTAAATAGGTAAAAAAATAGTTATAATCCTAGGGTTAACTAATCTAGACGTAGTATTTAGAGTTGAGGGATGAGGAAGAGTTTTAGAAGGTTGAGTTTACGATTCTAATAAATTTATAAATATATACTTAAAATTTTTTTAAAAAAAATTAAAAATAGTTACAAAAATAAGTTTCGAATTTCAAAAGGAAAAGTTGAAAGAAAAAAAATTCGAAAAAAAATCAAGGAAAAACAATTTATAAAAAAGTTCGAATTTCAAAACATATATTTCAAAAACTATAAAAAAATTATTTTGTTATTTTTTTTTTACTTTTATATTTAAAAAATATTTATTATATATATATATAAAGTAAGGGTATAATAGTCTTTTATCACTTAATGAAAAAAATATTTATGAAAATGTCCATTTAATAAAGGTAAAAGTGAATAATGTTATCCACAATGTGGTAAACATGAAAATTCCCCGAAAATAAATTCTTCACATGTGACCTAAACAAGAATTAATCACACTCACATTCTATAAGTTCTATTATTTTCATGGTTTTTTGTTTGACATAAACTTGAATCCATCTCCATGCCCTATAAGAAATGTCTACAAAGCTGAGTTTCATCTTTTGAAATAGGTTTTCAGAAATCATACCTTTAAATATTAATTTGTACACCTTTTTATATAGAAGAAAATCTTTTCACTTTGACAATAACTTCTGGTTTCTGATAGTAGTACCCCCTGTTCTAAAACGCGCCGCCGAAGACCGCAAAGTCGCCGAAAAATCGTTATCCGGCCATCAACCGTGGCGAACTAGAAAAATTCGCTGGAAAACTCGGACCTCACAAAAAATCTTAAGTTATTGCTTGTTTCGGCCTAAGAATCGACTAATATACATACGATTTATGAAATTTGCTAGAAAAAAACAATAAAAAAGAAGAAAAGCGATCTAAAACTCATCAAAGTTACAGAGCCGTCGAGCTTAAAAACGCAGAAACCCTAATAATGTAAAGAGGAAGACGACATGTAAATGACATAATTACCCTTCATTTAAGTTAAACTTTAAAAAATATGCAATTCTGCATTTTCCCTCATTTGAACCCGGGTTGCTAGAGATAAAAGGTGAGCCTCAACCACTACACTAAGTAATCTTCGTTGTATTGTGTATAAATGTATAATATATAGCTTAAAAGAAATCGCCGATTAAATCCCGCAAAATCTCCGATTTTCTCATTCGGCGCTAGGCCCAACCCGAGCGCACGCGTAACGCCTAGCGAGTTTCCGAACAGGGGTAGTACCAAATTTGTGACAATGGAGTTCTCGTTTCGCCTTTCTGCAAAAGTTTAGCTACAAAACATAAATATATTCTCATAATATCATTAATTTAAATTATGAAGAAAGAATCATAGAATACCTTTTTAGGAACAGAGAAAATTATTTTGAATTAAATAATCAGAAACTTTTGTCGCTTTGCAACACTCAAAGACCAAATAAAATCGATAAAGAAGAAGACACAGAAAATATAGACAAGCTGTTGAAACATGATGGGAAGTTATATAATTCATTGTTGAAACGTGTGATTGCCAAGAAGGAACAGAAGATGCCATAGCCAAGATTCGAAGAAAACAAAAGTTCAACGAGCTAATCGATCTTCAGAAAAGAAGCTTCAGAATCCAAAGCGTAAGCAAAGAAGAATCGAGTAACAGAAGACGAGCTGGAAAATGAAATCCCTAATCGCGATACACAAGAGATTCAAGAATAGCGATACACAAGAGATTCAAGAATTGCGAGAATAGAGATACTGGAAAGCTCATATCGAAGCGGAAGATTCGTGTGTGTGCTCTGATACCATATTAAACCTTGAGCTCAAGATCGAAGATTAGATGCAGAATGATGAAATCGAGAGAGATTGAAGAAGATGAATCATGAAAAGTTTGTAAGTCAGCTCAAAGAACTCAACTGTACATAACGTTCTTTATATATCTAACCGATTAAGCAAAAGGAAACTTAACCAATTATCGATTGACCAGTATAATAATCTGTTATATCTTCACAATAATGATCATGCTGGACTCATTCTTATCACAGATCGATTGAGCAATGCTTCGGAGTTTCATTCTTGGCGACGATCGATTCGTATGGCATTGAATGTTCGCAACAAACTCGGCTTTATTGATGGTATGGTTTCTAAACCTGCTTCTACGCATCGTGATTCTGGTGCTTGGTCCCGTTGCAATGATATGGTGGCCACTTGGTTGATGAACTCTGTTTATAAGAAGATAGGTTAGAGCTTTCTCTTTATCAATACTGCTGAAGGTATATGGAACAATCTCTTAGCTAGATTTAAGAAAGATGATGCACCTCGAATCTTTGATATAGAGCAGATATTGAGTAAGATTGAGCAGGGTTCGATGGATGTCTCAACTTATTATACTGAGCTTGTGACACTTTGGGAAGAGCACAGGAATTATGTTGAGCTTCCGGTTTGTAACTGCGGTAAATGTGAGTGTGATGCAGCGGCTCTTTGGCAGAAGTTACAAGAACGGAGCAGGGTCACTAAGTTTCTCATGGGACTCACGGAATCTTATGAACAAAATCGTCGAACATATCTTGATGTTGAAGCCGATTCCAACCATTGAGGAAGCTTTATATTGTTACTCAGGATGAAAGGCAACGATCAATCAAGCCAGTGACTCGAGTTGATAATTTGGTGTTCCAGAGTTATGTTCCTCCTATGATTGTTCCTGAAGAGAATCCTTATGTGGCTGCTTATAATACTACTCGTCAAGTTTAAAAAACAAGTATGTACACATTGTGGAAGATTGGTCATACGGTTCAAAAATGCTTTAAGTTTCATGGTTATCCTCCAGAATATAAGACGCACGGCTCTTCTTATGCTTCCAAGAACCAGACACAGTCAAAGAATGCGCCTAAACAACAGCAACAACAACAAATGCAATTGACACCTGCACATACGGCTAATATGATTGCAAATGCTTATTCAACTTTAGGGGCTTCTTCGTACTCGACTGGACATTTACTTTATATTACTACTGGTGGGAACAATGTGACTTTGCAGAACTTTACACCACAACACATTCAACATCTCATTGCTCCGTTCAACTCTCAAGTTCGGGTTCCAGAGAATCAAGTTCCTTCCTCATCGAATGCTTCTAAGGCAACTGCTATAAATCATGGTATTTTGGCTTCTACGTCTTCTTCTGGGAATATCCCATTTCCTTCTCTAGCCTTACCTCTGAAAATGATCGTTTGAAATTTCAAAACCATTGTCTTTCAACTTTGCCTTCTTTTCTACCTAATGATGCTTGGATTATAGATAGTGGAGCTTCTAGTCATATGTGTTCGGACGTAGCTATGTTCACTGCATTAACACATGTATCTAGTGTTTCTGTGTCACTTCCAAATGGTACTAGGGTCCCTATTACACACACAAGCACAATACATATCACTGATTCTTTGGTTTGTATAATGTTCTTATTGTACCTGATTTTCAATTCAATCTGATCAGTGTGAGTTGTTTGGTTCGTACTTTACATTGTCATGGTTGCTTTATTCAGAAACTTTCTCGGGGCTTGATGATTGGGAAGGGTAATTTGCATCACAATCTTTACATATTAGATACAACATCACCTCCACTACTCTCACATTTGTCATCCTCGTCTGTTCCTGCTTCTTTCTGTGCTTCTATATCAGTTGAAGAACATGTTTGGCATCAACGCTTAGGGCATCCATAATCAATAATATTTCAGAAACTTTCATCAAACCTACCATCTTTCAACCATATACATTGACTGAATCTCATTATTCTGTTTGTCCTTGGCAAAGCAGAAACGTGTAGCTTTTACTTCTAACTAGGAGATACCAGCACCCTGCGCGGAGTGAATGAACTGAATAAAAATTAGAACGTTTAATCAATAAATATTAGAAATGTAAAAGTTATAGTCACAAATATTTCATGTTATATAATGAAAGATTGAAGTACATTGTGCATGTTTATAGAAGATAAGCTTCGGTTTTTTTTTTTAAACTTGTGTAATTGGTTAGGTGTAATTGAAGTAAATTTTTAAAACTTGTGTAATTGGTTAGATTTTTTTTATTTTTTTTTTAACTTGTTTAATAATGTTTCTCAAGTAAATCCCTAAAATTTCGTGAGTGATTTTTAATTAGCCATGAGAATTTAAATAAATTTATAATAACTTTCCTATATTAACCAAAACCAAAATGCGTTATGAGGATTGTATATATCAGTTTCCTATTTTTTTGGCTATTGCATAAATTACTATCAACTTTAAATTAGTGAAAGGAATCAAATAAATATAGAAATCAAGATCTATTGGATTTGATATTCAAAAACGCCATCAAATCCGCAATTTATTTAAATTATTGGGTTGATTCCCTATTTATTTACTTGTATTTAAATTCTTGGGTTGATTCCCTATTCATTTACTTGAACTATATAACTTTTGAATAATCGCATCGTTGATATTAATGAAAATAACTTTACTAATTCCTAAAAAAATTTATTGTCTAAATAATTATAGAAGTAGAAGTTGCATATTCATATAAAAGTAGATACAACGTAAATATATTTTTTAGATTTATAATATAATACATTTAATACTAAAACTTCATGGATTAATATGCACAAAAATATTCATCAATATGTTGTCTCCGGTATATGTTGCTCTTCCTATATTAATATGCATACAAAACTCATGTTATAGTTTGCTTTTTCATATAAACGTAGAAGTTTCATATTCATATAGACATAGCTACAAAATAAATATAGTTTTCATATTTATAAAACGTTAAATACTAAAGATAAAATACATGGATCAACATTCTAGCCTTTCATATAGACGTAGAAGTTGCATATTCATATGATCCTTTCTAAAAACAATTCTTTCCTAGGTTGTATGTCGTAATAACACCATTTGTTAAAATGTAACAAACTTTCCTAAAAAGTTTAATGCGTAAAATATATGCTATAATGTCCAATGGCATTACATGTAATTTATTTAGGCAATTGAGGCTTTTTAAAAAAATGGTGTGAGGAGAGCTCTCATGATAACACTTAAGCAATGGCAATTGTGTTAATCACACATGAGAGTGAGGTTAATTAATAAAAAGTCTCCTCAAATAATAAAAAGGGGATAACAATTTGTCTGCAAATCCGTTTGATCATTTAGATATATGGGGTCCTTTTCGAGTTGAGTCTGTTGAAGGTTACAAGTATTTTTTAACATTGGTCGATGATTGTACAAGAGTTACTTGAGTATACATGTTAAAGAATAAAAGTGATGTTTCAGTTGTCTTTCATGCGTTTCTTAATCTTGTTTCTACACAAATTCATAAAAAGATTTAAGCCACTCGGTCAGATAATGCTCTTGAACTTGCATTTCCTGACATTATTGCACAAACTGGTATGTCCTTATACTCCACAACAAAACTCGGTTGTTCAAAGGAAACATCAATACTTACTCAATGTAGCTCGTTCTTTGATTTTTCAGTCAAATGTGCCTTTAACTTATTGGAGTGATTGTGTACTTACTGCAACTTTCTTTATCAATCGCTTACCTTCACATTTCCTTGCTAATTTTTCTTCTTTAGAGCGTTTACAAGGTAAGTGTCCTGACTATTCTCAGTTGAAAAATTTTGTATGTCTTTGTTATGCTTCCACACTTTTAAAAGACAGAAATAAGTTTTTTTCCAAGAGCTTCACCTTTTGTTTTACTTGGTTATCCAGTGGGTTTTAAAGGGTACAAACTATTAGATTTAGAGTCTCATTCTGTTTTTATTTCTCATAATATTGTTTTCCATGAGAATGATTTTCCTTTCAAAACTACACATCTCTTATATGACTCTGTTGATATCTTTCCAAATTATATTTTACCTATGCCATCTCCATTACATTTTGTTGATTCTATGTCATTACCTGATTTGCATCCTGATTGTGGTGTTTCTTCTCATGATTGTGGTCATGATCATACACAACCTAGTACCACAAACATATCAGGGCACACTGAGACACAAGATTTAGGTGGTAATGACGTGAACACAGATAGGCGTAGACGTACTCCTAGAGCTCCTTCTTATTTGTCTGAGTATCATTATTCTCTAGTCCCTTTTATTACTTCTTCTATTTCATCTAAATCTATTGATACTGTCCCAATCTTTCCTACACATATCATATTTCTTTTGTTATTTCCAATGAAAACTTGAGTCCTTCTTTTCAGTCCTATACCTTGGCTTATTCTTTAGAAAGAGAACCTAAAACCTTCATGCAAGCGATGACTTCTGATATATGGACTCAGTCGGTGAATGTGGAACTTGATGCTCTTGAGCTAAACAGAACATGGGACATTGTGTCTTTGCCAATTGGAAAAAAATGTGGTCGGTTGTCGATGGATGTTTGATATACCATGGATTTGACCCATTTTTACCCATGGTATATAAGTATTTTACTATCTATATACTATATATTCTATCCTATTAGGTATGTTTTCAGGTTCAGAAGTATCTTGGAGTAAAGTGATGATTATGGAGCATTTAGGAGCTTAAAAGAGATTTCATCCGATCTGACCATCAGAGGTCGATACGAAGAAGAAACAATCGATCGATGCACATCCAGTGACGTCGATCGATACAGAAGAGAAGCCCCGACGATTGAAGATTATGATCGATCGATGTCGAGATGCGGAAGCACGACTTGGTTTCAGCCGACTTTGAACCCAAGACTTCACCAAATTACAAGATTACCCCTGACGAGTTTTTAACCTAATAGTTATATACTTGCCTAAGTGTTAGGAGGCAAGAGAGCTTTTGGCCACCTTTGTATTCTTATTTTCAGCAGAGAGTTTTAGGAGAGAATATCATAGAGAGATTTGTGATTGAAACTCCACTGATTCATCTATTCTATTCTATGCAGTTTTTATTTATATTTTGTGTCATGAATTGCTTAGCTATGTCTGGGTAGTTTACATGTTAGATTCAGGGTTCAAATAGGTTAGAGGGATTAGCCCCAACTATAGATTGCTAAGTTTTGGTATTCATTGATTGATTTTTCTTAATGCTTGTTCAAGATTAGCTAACTAGAATATTGAACCTAGGAATCTGCATGGGTCAAGCATCCTTGACCATCCAGTCCTGAATCTAATCTGTCAAACTAGGACTGCTAGAAAAAGGCTACCGCTGAACTAGACAGCTAGTGAGCATTATCAACCTGCGCCTAGGGCTTAACTAGAAGCATCGATCGATATTGTCTTCTGACAATCGATCGATATTTGTGAAAGGTGTATCGATCGATATCCCTATAGGACCGTCGATCGACATTTTCTTGTGATCAACATACGACAGTTGAGATCCAAGATCTAGTTAGTTAACCAGTGAAAAATTGCCATCGCTGATCACTGTGTTCAAGGGGTTGAGCTCTAATATATCATGCATGCAACTGATAGGCATCTATAGGATTATAATCTCCAACACCTGAATAGAAACCCTGCATCTAATACCTTTCCAATAAGTTACACCCCCAATCATCTTGTTAGTCGAGCAATAGACTTGCTCAATTAGGATTGCTATTTACTTTTAAACCATAAAACAACAAACACTTAGAATTAATAATTTACTAGATTTAATAGGTTCTCTAGCTCCTTGTGGATTTGATCCCTATGTACTACAATTGAACCTCTTATTTGAGAGAGTAATTCACTCCTTAGAGTAATTTGAGTGGTATCAAATTTGGCGCCGTTGCCGGGGAGCTTTGATCGCCTTTAGATTTAGTGTTATTGATTCTTATTCTTTTCTTTACCCCCATTCTGACACAAAATTTTTTCTTGTCTTTTCAGGTACAAGCCCAGCAGTACCAGAAGCAACAAGGAAAAACACCTGCTATTCTCAGAAGATCCTGCTTACTTGGAACGCACAATCCGCAAAAATCAACGTTCCACATCGCTCAACGCAGCAGCTTTCACGTCGACTGATTCTCGCACCCACCCATCGACCGACAACCGACCTTCATCGTCGACCGATATACATCATTCGACATCGATCGATACTACACCGCTTACATCGATCGATCCTCAGTCGTGGAGCATGGTTGCGAGTGTTATTCTCAGACGGGATGAGAATGGAAACCTGTATGACCAGGATGGTCATCTGCGTAATGCAACAGGTCAGAATCTAGACGCTCAGGGGAATGTAATCCCTGATGCTGATGCTACAGGAGCTGCTCAACCTGTAGAAGAGGCTGCTCCACCAAAGGCACTGGCTGACTACAATCGTCCAGACGAGTACTACGCCAACAGATCAGCTATTCGACTTCCAGAGATTCAGAAGGAGAATTTCAAGCTGAAGCCTCAGTACTACACACTCGTGTCGCAGCTACCCTACTCTGGGTTACCGCACGAGCATCCTATGGACCATCTGGAGAGGTTCGAGGATCTTATCGCTGATATTCGTATGGATGGAGTCCCTGAGGACTACCTATTGTGCAAGCTCTTCAAGTATACTCTGACTAGAGAAGCGATGCACTGGCTTAAGAAGCTACCCACAGGATCTCTAAAATCCTGGGCCGACATCAAGAATGCTTTCTTGCGAAACTTCTTTGATGAGGCACGCGCTGAAGACTTGAGGAGCAAAATTGCTACATTCACGCAGGAGACTGGAGAGTCTTTCAAAGATGCGTGGATCATATTCAAGTTCTTCCAGCGAGACTGTCCACACCACGGATTCAATGAAGTGCAACTGCTGAGCACTTTCTTCAGAGGTATCGCCTTGAGGTATCAGATGGCTCTTGATACAGCTAGCGAGGGAAACTTCAACACCAGGAATCCGGTGGAGGCTATGAGACTGATAGAAAATCTAGCAAACAGCAGCAGCACCAAGGACACTGACTTTGAGAGGAAGAAGTCTGTTGCATCCCTAGGAAAGGAGCAGATGGATGACGTTAGAGAAAAGTTAGATGTGGTTCATGAGCTTCTTAGAAAGCAGGTCTGCTCAGCTGAAGGAGAAGTAGCTGTAGACATGGAAGGAGAAGAAGATGTGAACTACATTGGAGGTACTGGATTTCAGAGGTCTGGAAACCAGGGTGAAAACAGAAACTACTTTGGCAATGGTCAAAAGAGTAACCAGAGTTCACAGTTCCAGAAACCTTTCAGCAACAACAGTAGAGGCTATGGAAACTCATACTACCAGAATCCACCACCACAGACTCAGGAAACCAAGATTGAAGCAATGCTTGACAGAGTTCTGGAAGGACAGCAACAACTCACTGTGGATTTCAATGGGAAGATAGATTCAGCCTACAACAGTCTGAACACAAGAATTGAGACCCTAGGGACTCAAGTGAGGAAGCTTGAAATGTAAGTGGCTCAGACTGGAGACACTGTAAAGAGGCAAGAAGCCTTGGCTAGAGAGGCAGGAGTTGAGAAAGCAAAACACCACGTGAATGCCATCCTAGATGATGATTTCTGGCAAGTGGTGAAGCATGAGAAGCTTGGAGAAGGAGATTTCGAAGTTGAAAGCTCCATGAGCTTCGGCGGATCACATTGGTGTCGACTGATGTCAATGGATGCACTTCGCTCGACAGACCAGGATGAAGATCGATCGATAGAATACTCTAAAAATCGATTGACGTCATCTGCTGAATCGACTGCGAAGTGTAGTGCAGTTCGAATCATGACTCATGAGGAATTCGCAGAAAAACATCCTCACCCACCCTCCCCTTTCTACGTTAAAATCGATCGATCGCATGAGCCAGCCGTCGATCGACAGAGAGAGACTGACATCGATCGACCCCCCTCACCTCCCATCGATCGACGTGCACCTCTCACTTACCGAGTGCGACTACCTTCTATTGATAGTAACCGAATCAGCGCACTCACACCACCACCTAAACCTTTAGCAAACCCACCAGAACCTACAACCAACCCTTCAGATACTACACCAGAGCCTATGCAAGTTGATGAGGCAACTGAGGGAAGAGTGTTAAGGAAAAGGAAGGAGAAGATTCCTAAACACCTTAAGAGGGAAGCTAATGAGAAGGAGATGGATGGTTTCACTAAGAGAGTCCTCAGAATCCCAGTGGAGAAACATTTTGATGAAGTTTATTACATACACCGGTTGTGGATGTTCTTCAGAGAAACTAAAGAGACTGAGGAGGACATTAGGAGAATGTTTCATTACATTAGGGAAAGGATGAAATTAAGGATCACACTGAAGAAGAAGAGTGATCATGGGAAGTTTACAATACCATGTATGGTAAAGGGTATTGAATTTCCCCATGCACTTTGTGACACAGGAGCATCAGTCAGTATACTACCTAAGGTTATGGCAGACCAGCCGGGTCTGAAAATAGAGCCCTCATCAGAATCTTTCACCTTTGTGGATCTTTCAGAAAGGAGCTCAGGAGGCATCATAAGAGACCTTGAGGTACAGATTGGCAATGCCCTTGTCCCAGTAGATTTTCATGTCTAGGACATCAAGCTTAACTAGAACTCTTCACTTCTGCTTGGAAGAGCTTTCCTAGCTACAGTAGGAGCTGTATGTGACATGAATACCAACATATTGTGTCTGACACTGATAGATCCAGACGTCCACTATGACCTAGTTCGAATTGTGAGACAACAGGTCAACGTCGTGGAGCTTGGAAATGATCTTGGCTACATTGCAGCATGCCATTGTGGAGCAGAGTATGAAACCGAGTACTCGGAATCGATTGACACTCACACTGTCACATTGATCGATTCCAATGAGTCTCCGACGACCGATGAACGCTATCCCACGTCGCTCGACGGGAAGCAACCGGTAAACCACTCCACATTACCAGATCAGTACTATCCAGACTTTGCCTTTCAACAACTCAACAATAGAGGACGTGATGACTATTCAAGAGGCAGTTGGGCAGATAGTGGATTCCATGAAAGTTTTGCAGTGGAGACTGTGATTATTTCATCCAATGAGGATCCTACTGAGGAGTATGATGAGGATTACTAGAAGAAAGGAGCTACAGAGATTGCTATGCAGGATGAAAGATATTCAACCAATTCCTTCAACAACACGCCTCCACCAACGATCGACAGCGTATACTCAGCATCGGTCGATACCCACCCTCATCCAGCAAAACGATCTTCTGCATCGATCGATACCACACTTGGTACATCGATCGATATTAATGACGCCGCCTTAGAAAAGGAAAAAGGGAATATTCCAATTCCAAGTAGGTTTACCAATACATATATAAGGAGTTTTGCACCCCAGATTACTTCTCACGAAACAGAAGCAGAAAAGATGAATGCTCCCACAAACCAATCAGAAGGAACATCCAGGAAGAGCATTCGATCCAAAAACCCTAATTCAGCAGACAAACGTCTACCGTCGATCGATACACCAGTATCAACATCGTTCGATTCTCATTCTAAACCTAAACTTTCTTTATCTACTAAGAAGAATATGAGTATTGATTACGACTTTCTATTGCCTGGTGAATTTGGTATTTTCAGGGACCAAGATGGCCTTGCAAGAGCTATGGATGGAAGGATTCTACAAGTATCCAGAGAGGACATAGCAGATATTCTTCAGTTGGCCAATGGAGGAGACAACTTGTTTATGCAGCAATGCAGCATTCCAGACAACAATCCAGCTGTTCTAGACAAATATCCAAGGGCCACCACAACAGGAATTGGTTCACACCAATCGTGCACACCTGTTGGCCAAGCATCGATCGACAAAGTTGCTTCTACATCATTCGACAGGGTAACACCAACGTCGATCGATAAGGCACCTTCACCATCGATCGATAGACGTTACGAATGTGAACGTCGCGCTTATGACAGCTATGGAGCCAAAAAGTTCAGATGGGAACAGAAGGACGAATATGGTGTCTACAAAGATGAGTCTGGATATGCAAGAAGCCTAGCTGGTGAGATGTTCCCTTTTACCAAGGACAACATCAGAAAAATTATGGAGAGAGCATCCCTATTTGAAGAGAGTCACATATTTCTTCCAGAACATGCCACTTCCTTCACACCTACAAAACGGGCAGCAGAGATCTACACCAAGGATGAGATCAATGAGATGGTGACTGGTCTTTGTGGAGCTCAGGAAAAGCTAGGAGATGAACTCAAGACATTGGTAGATGACACCTATCAACCTTTGGACAGAAGTTACAATGAGCTTTTCAGAAGTATGGAAGAGATGAGGACAGAGATTGAGAGTATGCAGCACAACCTTGAGAAGGAAGCTACGACATTACCGTCTATCGATGCCAACAAATCAACATCGATCGACGTCAAGCCACAGACATCCCAGATTCCTGCAGAACCGAGAAGTTTGGCAGAGAAGAAAGATGAATGGGAGATCGCATACATCAACACGAGGATTAACGACGTATACAACCCTCTCAACAACAACGCGGACTGGTTGAGCACGAGAATTGATCTGCTACAGCAAGAGCTGGACACCATTCACATGAATGATCCACAGCCACATCGATCGATATCTGCAACATTACATCGATCAACACAAGGTTCGCAGCCATGGAGGATAGGTTAAAATCTTATGAGGATATGCACGACCGTTTCACCTCACCTATCATGCGATACTTAGACACCTTGTTGTCTACACAGATGATGAATGTCCAGAAGGACATTGGTAAGCTTAATGATCAACATGATTTTCAGGAAGAAAGTTCAACATCGATCGATAGGTTCCGAAGGACATCGCTCGACGGCAAGAAACCTACAGAACATCTTCCCTGCACAGCAGCAGAAGTTGATCAGATCACATCAAAGCTTTACACAGCTATAGACACCTTGGAGGAACGATTTGAGAAGCGATGTGACGACATCTATTTTCCATTCGACGTCAAACTCAGTGGACTGGATAGCCAAGCAGAATGGCTACAAAAGGAAGTCAAAGCCATTCAGAGGCAACTCGCATCTCAACACCAGATATCATCATCGATCGACAGAGCACACTCCAAATCGATCAACAGTAAAGCACCATCAACGATCGACAGACACTTGGTCGCATCGATGGACACCACGTCTAAACCAGACGACGTGCAGATGATACCGAACAACACGGAGTCAATGCAGGAGCAACTAAACGAGCTATCAGAATACGCCTACAACAATATAGGATGGTATCAGTCCAGCATTGAAGACATCCTAGAAAGGCTACAGAAAATCTCAAATGCAGTACAGAAGATGGATGAGAGATGGACCAGAAATGATGAGGCCACAAGAAGTTTCATTGCAGTTTGGTCCAGAATTTGCAGAGATGAAGTGGATGCTTGTTTCCCAACAAGTAGCTGTTTTTCCACCAACTAGCCACATACCTCCAAAGTCAAGTAAATGACTATAACAAGGCGCTGAGTGGGAGGCAACCCACTATTAGGTAATTTTAATTGGTTTTCTTAGTTATTAGTATTTATGTTCGTTTTTATCCTTTCAGATTTATTGCAAGACCTAAGTAGGATGATTACCAACATATCGACCGTGGACGAGACGTCGACATCGATCAACATACACACACACACGACGATCGATGCATACCTATGCACATCGATCGATTCCCACTCCGGTGAGGTTTATCTTCCTAACTTGTTACATTTGTACTTATGATTTATTTCCACCGTAACTCCGACTGTGTTACACTGGGACAGTGTAATTTAAGTCTGGGGGGAGGTTTACTGATATAATTTATTCTGATTCTTATAAAAAGATTTTTATAAATTATGCTTAGCTATGTGCAAGAGACTATGATCTTATTACTTGAATGTCTACCCACTCTTTAGCACCATTATAGATTTACTGATTGCAAATAGTACTAAGATGCTAAAGTGGATCAACCTGTCAACTATACACACTTGCGTTGATTGTTTGAAGGAACCAAAGCTGACCTCCAACACTAAACCTGACATAATCGCTTGTCTTGGGGCTTGGTATACATGGGATCAGATTCTTCAGACAAGTCTGGAAGGTAAAGCCTTATGTAGATTTATTTATCACAATTTTCTCTCTCTATTTTGACCCTAGAGTAGTTAGTTAGTTATTTAAAAAAAAAAATACGAAAATTATTATTTAAATAGGACTTAGGATCTAGTTAGGAGGATTCTGAACAGGACTTGGTGGCTAAAACCATTAAGGCTTGCTTCATAAAGATTCCAATAAAAGAATTCGAACGGGACTTGGAGGCGGCAATCTTCAAGGCTCGCTTCACAAAGAATTCTTGGATATATGTCAGAAAGAAGTGAACATGGCTTGGTGGCAACCACCATTAAGACTTGATTCATGGAAGCATGTCCAATCTTGGTCACTGATCCTGCAATGGAAGCAGACTTTGACTCAAGAGAGAAATTAGAGAGAGAGAAATTACGAACTAACTTTTACCTGCAGTTTCAGATACTTGTCTGAAATCCTTGCATCCTGTGATCGATACTCCCAAGGTAAAGCATGCACTTTTATATTTATGCTAAGAAATGAGGTTAGTAGAGGGGAATGTCAGACAAGATTTGCTAAGTTGTAGACTAGTTGAATTTGGTTGCTAAGCTAGGATATTGCATAATGTGCTTTTGTGATTAGGACTTTAGATGTGGTTTGCGAAATTGTAGAGGTGATGATTTCTATGTTTTATATCTATAAGTCTCTGCTGTTTTCAAACATCTTTCAGGGAGACTGCATGTTTGTTTTACATGAGGACAAGCAAAAGGGTAAGTCTGAGGGAGTTGATATACCATGAATTTGACCCATTTTTACCCATGGTATATAAGTATTTTACTATCTATATACTATATATTCTATCCTATTAGGTATGTTTTCAGGTTCAGAAGTATCTTGGAGTAAAGTGATGATTATGGAGCATTTAGTAACTTAAAAGAGATTTCATCCGAGCTGACTATCAGAGGTCGATACGAAGAAGAAACCATCGATCGATGCACATCCAGTGACGTCGATCGATGTCGAGACGCGGAAGCACGACTTGGTTTCACCCGACTTTAAACCCAAGACTTCACCAAATTACAAGATTACCCCTGGCGAGTTTTTAACCTAATAGTTATATACTTGCCTAAGTGTTAGGAGGCAAGAGAGTTTTTGGCCATCTTTGTATTCTTATTTTCAGCAGAGATTTTTAGGAGAGGAGATCATAGAGAGATTTGTGATTGGAACTCCATTGATTTATCTATTCTATTCTATGCAGTTTTTATTTATATTTTGTGTTATGAATTGCTTAGCTATGTCTGAGTAGTTTACCTGTTAGATTCAAGGTTCAAATAGGTTAAAGGGATTAGCCCCAACTATAGATTGCTAAGTTGTGGTATTCATTGATTGATTGTTCTTAATGCTTGTTCTAGATTAGCTAACTAGAATATTGAACCTAGGAATCTGCATGAGTCAAGCATCCTTGACCATCCAGTCCTGAATCTAATCTGTCATACTAGGACTGCTAGAAAAAGGCTACCGCTGAACAAGACAGCTAGTGAGCATTATCAACCTGCGCCTAGGGCTTAACTAGAAGCATCGATCGATATTGTCTTCTGACAATCGATCGATATTTGTGAAAGGTGTATCGATCGATATCCCTATAGGACCATCGATCGACACTTTCTTGTGATCAACAGACGACAGTTGAGATCCAAGATCTAGTTAGTTAACCAGTGAAAAATTTCCATCGCTGATCACTGTGTTCAAGGGGTTGAGCTCTAATATATCATGCATGCAACTGATAGGCATCTATAGGATTATAATCTCCAACACCTGAATAGAAACCATGCATCTAATACCTTTCCAATAAGTTACACCCCCAATCATCTTGTTAGTCGAGCAATAGACTTGCTTAATTAGGATTGCTATTTACTTTTAAACCATAAAACAACAAACACTTAGAATTAATAATTTACTAGATTTAATAGGTTCCCTTGATCCTTGTGGATTTGATCCCTAAGTACTACAATTGAACCTCTTATTTGAGAGAGTAATTCACTCCTTAGGATAATTTGAGTGGTATCAATTTTCACTCTGAAATATATCTCAGATGGTACTGTGGAACAGCCTAAATTTCGGTTGGTGGCTCAGTGATTTACACAGAAGGGAGGGTGTTGATTATGTGGAGACTTTTTCCCTGTTGCCAAATGGACGAGTGTGAAGTTGTTGTTGAGTCTTGCTTCTGCGAAGGGTTGGAGTCTCACACAGATGGATGTGTCCAATGCTTTTTTGCATGGTGATCTTTATATGAGTCGACCTCAAGGCTATACGCCTGCTCCTGGTGTTATCTTGCCTCAAAATCCAGTTTTCCGTCTTCACAAGTCTTTATACGGTTTAAAACAGGCTTCTCGCCAGTGGTACAAGAGATATTCTTCCATCTTACTTGGAGCTAACTTTGTTCAGTCTCCTGCGGATAATACTCTTTTTGTGAAAGCTACTGGTACTTCATTTGTTGCAGCGTTAGTGTATGTGGATGACATACTCATTTCTTGTAATGATGATGGTGCAGTTGAGGAACCCAAGACTTAACTTCATTCGAAGTTTAAGATAAAAGATTTTGGTCCTGCACGTTTCTTTCACGGTTTGGAGATTGCTCGCTCATCTTCTGGTATTCAGTATGCCAACGGAAGTATACACTTACACTACTTGAAGATTATGGCTTATTAGGATGTAAGCCAAGCTCTATTCCAATGGATCATAATCTACATTTGACAAAGGTTCCTGGAAAGCTACTTCCTACACCTACTCAGTATATGGAGCTTATTGGTCGTCTGCTGTACTTGTGCATTACTCGACCAGATATCACTTTTCTGTCCATCAGTTGAGTCAGTATGTTTCTGCTCCAACAGATGTTTATTATCAGGTAGATGTTAAAGTTCTTCGTTATCTCAAGAACAACCCGGGTCAGGGTTTGATGTATGCGTCTGACATTGATATCTGCTTGAATGATATTTAAGGTTTTTCAGATGATTAAGAATGCTAGCCTAGGGTGGTTTGATCGGGTGTTAAACAAGTGTGAGCCAAACAATTATTCAAGTTCAATTAAGAATAAATCTAGAACTCGGATCACTCAGGTTGAATCAACCCACTCTCGTGGTATTGATTCCTTTGCAAGTCGGTCTTGATGCCTAAACTCTCGTTTGGATCAAGACGCGCTAGCAAGCTTTAGAGATCAAGTCTGATATGTTCACAATACACCCTAATATCTACTCTCGCTGACTAGGGATGCAATGCTCATTCATAACAGATCTAGCAACCTATTACACGGTTAATGAAAATGTTAAACCTATGATCTAACATTAAGCGGCCAGTTTAATGCAAGCATTAAGAATAGTTATGAATGAAGACAATCAAGGGATTCACTTATCTATGTTTAACTCACGGATTTAACACCCTAACACCCTAGACTAAGCAAGTGGATTACTCAGCCATGGACAGAGAAATCACAGAGATAACAGATGAAGAAAACATGTCTGAATTAATAAAAAGCAAAGAGGGTTTAGAAATCTTCTCCAAATGATGTAGAGATTATTCTCCCTTAACAAGAGTACAAGTTTTCTTTCTCCAAAATCTCTCTAAAAAGTAACGTAGAATGTCTAGAACAATAAAAAAATATATATTGCAGGTTTCTGGCGGCTGCAGGAGAAAAAGGGGGAAGCCCTAGGTAAAATCCCGAAATATTTGGAAACTTCCTTAAAAATATCTGTCGCTGGAACAGACACGCCAGACTGCTCCGCACGACTGCTCTGCGTGAAAAACTCCAAATTGCACTATTTTTTAATTCTTTTCCTCCAACTGGTTTATTCTCCGATCCAATGCAACTCCAGACCTGTAATGACTCGAAAAGGACTAGGAAGACTCGATAAAGACTTGAAAACCAATTAGAAAACATATATACAAGATGCCAAAAATACCATATATCACTACACCAAAGTTGTTTTCTGATAACTAGTCAGCTGTTCACATAGCTACACATCTTGTGTTTCATGAGCGGACTAAACATATCGAGATTGACTGTCATACAGTTCGTGACTAGACCAAGGCTGGCTGTCTCATTGCGCTTCATGTTTTATTCGGAAATCAGCTTGCTGACATTTTAGCTAAACCACTTCATCTCGGTCCTTCCTTTCCATGCTCCAGCGGCTCTCTTTATCAAGTATTTTCCTTCCGGTTCTGAAGCCAAAGACTTGAGGAGTGTATTAGGCTGGTTTAATTAAATTAATTGTAGTTTAGTTTGGTTAAGTTTTCTTTTGTTTAACCGATTAGATATATAAAGAATGTTATGTACATTTGAGTTTTTTGAGCTGAATAACAAACTTTTCATGATTCATCTTCTTCAATCTCTCTCGCTTTCATCACTCTGCATCTAAGCTTCGATCTTGAGCTCAAGGTTTGATAATAATTTCGAGAAAAATAGGAATTTGAATAATTGGCAGTTACAAAAAATATTTACAATCAAAGAAACGTGGTACAATTTTTATTTTTAAATTTTGCAAAACATTTTCTATGTGTCGTAATAGGATTGGTCAAATGACTTATATTTAGTACTAGTGGTATTCTGGGGCTACACACCGGGTTCGTATGTTTTATTCTTACATGAATTTGTAAATTCATTTTATGGTTTTCGTAAAGAAAATATATTCTAAAATATGAAAATAAAAATATGTTGAAAGAAAATGATATTTTTGAATCTACTTAAATATATATACGAATCTACTTATACGATCAACAATCAACAATCAACAATCAACAAGCACCGTTCGTGTTATGTAACTATAAAAATTTGTTTGTGGCTATCGTTGTTTAATTTGAAAATCTACTTTTGCAGTTGCTATTTGTGCCGAGGCAGTTGCCTTTTAAAAATGTGAGATGTTATTGCACCAAGGAAGTCATAGAGATGATCTTATTGTGGGTAGGTGTCGAGTTTATAGTTCACATAATGTTAATAATGTCCGGTGTTTATGAACATATTACAAAATGCTACTTGTTTGACAAAGAAAACAAATACTCAGATAATATATTTTATTGGTTGAGAACATAAACGGAGTTGTTTATCCCTGCGTTATGCATTATTTGATGATGGAAAGTTATGGGACGCATTTCAAATGAAATAGACAATTTTAATTTTTTCATTTGCGTACAGTTATAGTAGTAGTAGTCGCATCTTAAGAAATTAGAAAAATTCAAAAATTTTGATAAGAACATATAAAATTTTACAATGCTTATAAATCATTTATCAACTAATCCGAGATTCATACTATTCTATAAGTTTTGAAAACTACCTTTCAAAATCTTATAAATGACAAACTAGAGCAAAAACGAATATAAGCACAGTTTGGTTTTATTCTATATGATTGCATTACCCTAAATAAGTACTATTCCATTTGTTTCAAGTCTCCTCTCTCGAAGGCGTCAATGACCATATTGTAGGTGGCTATGTTCATGAATTCCATCACGGCACTCATCTTCTTGTAGTTTCCTCTTTTCCCATATGAATCAAGTAGGATATTGAATGTTCTGATATTGGGTTTGGTCCCAGAGCTCTGAAACATGATGGAACTCTTTTCGTATGTATTATTGTATGTCTATTTCGTTCTCAAGCACATATATCAAGCAAAATATCATTGGATTTGTTTTTACTATCCAGTTGCGTATATTACACAAGCTACTTCCAACTTCCTCAGCTCGAGAAATAGCCAAAAAGAAGATACACGAGGAATGCTACAGCTACAACATGTATTACCACGTTAGGCGCAATTATTACTATTGAACCTTCAGAACAGGAAACGCAATGACGTCTCTTATACTCGCAGAGTTTCTTAACAGCATCACCTACCTGTCAATACCAGGCCTCTAGGAAAGACGGAAAAACAATAAGAGAACTTATATAAGTACTTGAGCAGACAAAGCTTGGTAATGTTTTTGACTATGCAAATTAATCAACGTCAATACTATTAATCTAATCGTATACAAGAAAGAAAATAAGATATAGTACCATTCCAGAAGCAGGAGGAGGCATTCCGTATTCCAAGGCAGTGAGAAAGTCTTCGTCTAGGGTCACCTCATATGAATCATCATCGTCTTTCTTTGCGTTATGTTAAGGAGTGTTTGATGCAGCCGCTGCTCGCTTTGCATTAATGATCTATTAAGAAAAAATGGATGAAGATGAAACCTGAATGTTTCCCGAGTCTTCCCTCGGAGTCAAGAATGCAAGTTTCCCAAATGCTCTCCGAGCAACGACTCTTCCGGCCATAGAAACACGATCACTCTCATTGTTTGATTCTTCTCCGTTCGCTAGATACTTGTACATCTCTTGGAGCTGATTTGCACTGTGGCTTTTTCCCACTTGTAAGCATAATGCTCAACACCTTGACCTCTCAGTTCTTCAACCTAATGAACCAGATCAAAATCATTCATCACAAAATAGAGAAGACAACCTAAAAACAATGTCTTGATACAAAAGAAAGTAGCTTCAGACACTTGAAGATACCTCCATCATAGTAATATACTTGCAAAGGAATCATCTTTTTAAGACGAATGGAGCAAATGGCCTCACGATCAGACGTGGAATTAGAAGATGAAGCTGCCCTTATGTTGCAGCCGGAAGGTTTGGGAGCTTCAGCCGTGGCGGCATTTGAGGAAGAAGAAGCAGCGGAGGCACATCGGAGCACCAGTGATGAGTGGTGGAATCTTCCTCCGTATAATGAAAACCAAAGCCGTAATAGAAAAAACTTCGGAAGAGGCATCACCAGAATAAACGGCAGAGCTCTGTTTGTAGATATTCCTAAAATGATGAAATCATGTTTTGTAAAATGATGAATTGATACAGCGAGTCTGAAAGGCGGAAGCTTCGGTTTCTCATCTTTGCATCAAACATATTTGGGTCATACAGCCAGCCATCCTGAAAGTTTTGAGCCGATCGACATTGATTGTAGCCTGAATCAAATTCGACGGCGACCTATTTCACAGAGAATGTAAGCATCTTATTCCGTAATGAGTATGTGTTATCAAGGCGAAATGAAGAACAAGATTTGTTACCTTCCTATCAAGCAGTAACAGATCAACGCCCATCAACTTTCCATCATTCTTCGCATTTTGAGCTTTCCAGAACCGGAGAAGCCTCGTGACAACTCTCTGCCGGCAGCGGCCAGCCTTGAGCTGTTCATCGCTCAAATTATGTAACTGATCAGATTAAAAGGGAAAATAAATGGAAACTGAAGGTGTTACGCGATTACACGAAGTTCATCGGAGGTGGCTTCATCAGGGAAGGGTCGACGATGTTCTCTATGTTGTCACACATGATACTTTGGGCCTGAAAAAGAGAAAAGATAGAATCCCAAATATAAGAAATGCCTTGGTTTGGTTTAAACGTTAAAAGATCAATTGGCTAGCTTCCGTTTACGAAAAAAGTTTGTTAAAGAACTAGGGTCGGTCCGCGCTACGCGCGGAATGTCTATATTTATGTTATGAAAATTTGTACATTGTTTATTGGTATTGGGGTTTTCAGTATACGGTTGTTTATGCGTATGGTATTTGTTTTTTTACTGATGAATAATATAGATTACTGAATTTTTTTATGATGACGGTAAATTATTATTCATGTAAATGGAAATCATTAACATTAAAATATTGTATTTCGAATATTGTGGGAAATTTAAATTTGATATAAATCAATCTTATGCATCGGTGGTGAAGGATATGGTTGCATGGCAATGAGTTGACAGTCTCTCCTCTTACAATATTGTCAATGCATATGGTGCAAAGTTCATCTTCTTTTTCAAGTGTGGGTGTTCTAATAGTAGCGTAGAGATTTAATCGGTTAGATAAAGAATGATGTGTAGATTAGTGCCTATCATAATTGATGAGTTTTGAGAATTGGGAGAATTTATGTAAATTTTTTTGTTTATTACTTTACTTATTGTTATTCAATGTTTATAAGATATTTTATTACAATTGTAATAGGTAAACTAATATAAATACTCACTATTTTAAGTAAAGCTAAATTATATCTTTTATTCATATAACAAATTTCATAAAAAAGTAAATAAAACCACTTTTTCAAAATGTTGTATGAATTAAATACACTAAACCTTCTATGAAAAATACTACTATTTACTATTTCATTTGTTAAACTATAAAAAAAAACAATATATTGCAATCTAACAACTGTTTTTAGTAAATATTTTTAAAAATATGATTATGTATTATTTGTAAACTGTTGTATCATTTTTCCTTTTTACATCCATTCGGTTGAAATTGTTTGATATTATCATATTGAGCCCCAAATTTTATTGCAAAAAATAAATTTAATAATAGTATTGTTGAGATGGTTTTATAAGATTTTTCATTTTAACGGTCTAAGTCTTTTTATATGTTTATTTTATTTTACTATTTTTGTCAAATTACATTATATTGGGTCTTGTTCATATTTTGTAATATATTTTCATATTAGTGTTTGATTTTTATTCGAAGACTTTCGAATTCATGACATAATTTTTTAAAAAATTTACGCATTTTTTTTTGTTCTTTTTTAACTGTTTAAAAAAAATATTTATTTCAAAAATATACATTTTCAATACATTTTTTATTGGTAAATTGTAAATTTTAGAAAATAAATTGTCTTTTTCAGAATTATATTGGTTAAACACTTTGGGATATTTATTATAAATTAATGTATCAATATTAATTTTTGAGATAGAGAGAAAATATCTTTTTAGTAAAAATCATTAGTTGGTCAAAACTTACCCCGCTTGGGTTACATTATAGTAAAAATAGCTTTTGGTGTTAAAATGTTTCACACATGAATTAAAAGAACAAAACATTATACAGCTTTAATGAAGAGAAAGGGCAAGGATTTGTTAATGGCTCCATCGATTTCTCAGACTATAAAAAAAATATTTTTTACCTGCTATAACAGTATAACTTGCCTAGGCATGGGTATTCGGGGTCCCAATCGGGTTTCAGTTTTATCCATTCGGCTTTTTGTTTTTCGGGTTTATCAAAATCAATCCCATTCGGGTTATATAAAAGTTCGATTCGGGACCGGTTTGGGTTCTAATGGATTCGGCTCGGGGTTAGTAATCTTCAAAGAACCGGTATAACCCATTGTACTTTCGGGTTCGGGTCCCAATCGGTTCTTCGGTTTAAAAATACATGATTTGTACCTATTTTGTAAATAAAACATAAATGAAATCGGTTCTTCGGATTTAAAATACATGATTTGTACATATTTTAATAGTCAAAACATAAGTCAAATCGATTCAAAAATAAGAAAAAACATCAAAAGTGATCATTCAAAATCAAGCGAACGATAAACATAGTTAGTGATAGAAAGAAAACCAGATAAATGAAATCATAGAGCAAAAACTAAGTTCTCACATAGTTAGTGATAGAAAGAAAACCAGATAAATGAAATCATAGAACAAAAACTAAGTTCTCATGAAATGAGAAACATTATTCAATGAAAACAAAACCAAAATCTAAAAACTTCAGGCTTCAACCGCCACATTCCACCATCAACCGCCACATTCCACCATCAACCTTCATGTAACAGATAATTATTTTAGAAGTTCAATAATATCTTAAAGTATTTTGGATACATATTAAGAATTAAAATCATATTTGGTAGAAGTTCTTTTGTGATTTTAAATGTTTCGGGTTATATCGGATATCCATTTAGGTCCGGGTTCGGTTCGGATAATACCCATAATCCAAAATACCAAAAAACAAGATCCATTCGGTATTTATGTCGGGTTCGGATTAATTTTTATTGGATCGGGATCGGTTCGGATTTTTGGGTTCAGTTTATTTGCCTAGCCCTAAACTTGCCCGCATATCTTTCCAATTTCACAATATTACATTTTTTATCTGCAAAAATCCACCAGCTAAAGAATTATTTTTTACAGATAGAAAGAGATTAGCAACTGAGATTCCTGTTTACAACGAAAAAGAGTTTCCAAGTAGAAAATTATCAACAGACTCTACTTCTACGCTTCTCTCTCTCTTCGCCTGCAACATATTCTTCTTTTTCTTCACATGCAACACATTCTTCTTCCTTCTCTATCACGCCATATATCAAGTTTTCAATATGACCCTGAAAAAGTATTTTCTTTATCGTGTGTTGTGTGAGTGTGTTGTGTGATATAAGGTGAGTGTGTTTACCATTTTTCAGATGTTTCGTCCTCTCAGTATCTTTGAAGCTTCTTCAGCGTAAGCTTGAGCTGCTTTTTCTTCAGCTTCTGCTGCCTCTGCTTCATTTGCAGTGGTGTTGAGGCTTCAATTTTTCTCCATCACCAATGGTGATATAGACAGGAGCATATTTACCAATTCTTGGACATGGCTTTATACCTGCAACCAATTTAGGATTAACATTAGGAGAAAGTTTCTTATGTCACTAAAACTAAGAGATCAATCTGTTTCTTTTGTGAACAGCTTGTGATATATAAATTTAAAGTGAGAATTTCTGTATTAATTATGGGAATGAGGTTCAGTAAGAATAAGAGCAGTACATAGAAAAAAAGAGAGAGTAAACTACATGTGAAAGGACCAACATGTGAAATGTAAGAACGCAAATGAAGTGTCACGATTCCTAAACGTACATATATTCGCCTCCACGGACAGCATTTTATGCGCCTTTCCTCTCTTCCTCGGCCTCTTTCTCCCTCTCTTTCCAGCTCTCGTACTTCTGATCATCTGTTGGTAACTCATGGCGGCATATAGGGCAAGAGTTATGCTCGTCCTGTCACAGAGCACACAAACAGTTTGATCATAAGCTATGCAACTTTTAACAATAAATAAGGATGGTTTTTTTTTTATTACCAGCCAAGGCTTTAGGCAAAGAGGGCGAAACGTGTGCTATCATGGTAACTCTTGCATTTTGTCGCCGATGACCAGATTCTCCTTGCAGATGCAACATTCCACCTCTGCTCCTAACGTTTTAAGCATTTCCTCACTGAAAACAATCACTAGAAGTTTCTTCACAACCTCTTTACTCGCCAGTGGAGCTCTCGGTGGTCCACCATCTTCTAGTATCTGCATAAACATATCATATGTATCTTAGCAAAAGACACTGCCAATATCATATTTGGAGGTTGGGGCTAAACAATTTCTAAAACACATAAGGGCAATGCCAAAAAGATATTAAAAACTACCCCTGAGATGATATTGTCAAGACCATTGATGAGTTCCTACATCAAATTAGTCGTTTCCCCAAGAATGTTTCCAACATCAGCAGCATTAGAGGACTCACCGGCAACGATCGAAGAGAAAGCAGACATGAGATTCTGCTGCACCAGACACTGAGGCTGCGGCGGCTCACGATCAACCGTCAGATGTCCCTCGAAAAGATAGCCTTGCGATCTCACGGTCGGCTGATGATCCACTTCGGTTAGCTGCTCTTTCGCTTGCTCGATGCAAGATTTCAAGTGTTTCTTCTCAGAAGCATCAGACACAAGCCGCTCAGCGTCCTCGAACAGGCTCAGCCGCAACCCAAAACCCAGTAGCTGTCTTTTGAGAGGAGGAAATCATACCTTTTTATATCCGCAGACACACCACCTCTCAAAAGATAACCACACATTGAAGTAGAGATCGTGGCTAAAGGAGTTAAGAACATGTTTAATGCGATGGATCTGTAATTGGTTGAGACGTTTAGTTTCGATTAATGGAAAGAAAGCCAAAAGACGTGATCGAAACCCCAACGAACAGGATCGTCACGACGCCTTAAGCAAATCAGTCTCCAGAACGGGGGGAGAACACAAAGTGTGATGAAACCTAAATCATGGAAGACATATTGGGAGGCTGAGATTTGCTCGCCAGCGGGCCAAGTCATTTGTCAAACACTAAACAAAGCCCATATCAATTATAACTTCAGTTTAATGAAACGGTGAGTTTGGAGATAGGGACAGGTGTCGCGCTCTCCTTGCACGAATTGATGATGTGGCATCCGAGCTGAACTCCCTAGGAGTGATTCAATGTCTTCTTTATATATAAAGAGATTGGGAGTGCCATGTGTCCACAAAGTCCCTAGATGATTGCTGAGCTGGACATCCAAAGGAGAGAGCAAAGCTTCCTTTGTTTATATAGATATAAAGGATATGTTGCATAATTTTTGAATTGTTAATTATTTTATTAAAATTAATGTAAACTATTAATAGCCGATTAAATCTGGAATCTGGCCATAGTGTTGGCTGCTTGAAAAGTAACTCTCTCTCTCTCTCTTTTACCAATAGTATTGCCAACGCATACACTATTCACTACAAGAAAACATCAAGGATTCTGAGGGAAAAAATCGTCGGAATTTCGTCGGAATATCGTTATTCCGACGCAATTCCGACGAAATACGTCGTCGGAAATAATTCCTCGGAATTTCTTTTTTCCTCTGAAATCCCTCGGAATTTTCCGACGGAATTCCGAGGAAATTCCGAGGATCCCTTGTTTGTCGGAAAAGTCCTCGGAATATACCGAGGTAGAACTTCGTCGGGATAATTCCTCGGAAGTTCATCGATCGATGCGTGTTTGGACATATATACATCGATCGATAGGAGTATACCGACGGACTTTTTCCTCGGTTTATTCCGAGGAACTGTTCCCTCGGTATATTCCGAGGGATCCGTTCCTCAGAATTTTCCGAGGGAGTTGTCCCTCGGAAAATTCCGAGGGAAATGTCCCTCGCTATATTTTTTAAAAAAAACGGATCGATCGATGCGTTTTTGTTCAAAAACGCATCGATCGATGTAGTGAAAAATATAATTAATTTCCTCGAAATGTAAAAAATATTAATTTTTTTGAAAAAATAAAATTTCTGAAATTTAAATTCGAAAATATGAAATTAAAAGTAAAATTGAAATCATACTAATTAATATTCAAAGTTTCACAAATAAAAATAAAACATTCCGAGATTGGGGAAAAAAAAACTACGGGTCTGGCACGTCCGGGAACACCTCGTTCGGGTACATCCTCTGCATCATCTCCATCATTTGCTGGTTCAGCTTCCTCTGTGCCTCATAGCCCGCCTGTTGAGCCGCCATCTGGGTCTCCAACAAAGATATTCGATCATCTTTGTCCTTCAACTGAGCCGTAAGTACTTCTGGATCAACAAAGGGCGGTGGTGCAGAAGAGGGAGGAGCTTCGACCGGGTGCGACGACCCAAACCGAACAAATGTCCCTTCTTCTTTGGAACCGACTGAATAGAAAAAAGCCAAATTTAGAAATTTAAACCAAGAAATAAATGAATTGAACTTAAAAAAAAAAAGAACTTACGGATTCAACGATTTCGTTGATTCGAAACCGGGACAAGTTGGTCGAAGCCGTCGAAGCGTCATCCTCGGTTTGAAGCTGAGACACTTCGTCTACCACCTGAGTTTGGACCAGGTCGACCACGTCCCTCACAAGACCGTCATCAATCTGGCCGGTCTTCTTGTTGGTATACGCCCTCCTCATTAGGGCGAGATCATCGACCGGCTCGCCATCATTTTCTTCCGCCTTGAAAAAAAACATAAAATTAAAGAAACATTAGAAATTAGAAGAAATGCACAATAAATTTAAATTCTGAAACTCAAATAATTGAAGAAAAAGCGGTTGAACTTACCATGCGATCTCCGAGAGTGGCAATAGATTGAGCACCCAAGTTATGCTTGTAGATGCCCTTCCCTTTACGGTCGCTCCTGCGGTTGGTGGAGTTGGTGGAAGAAGTTTCTTTCGTCTCCTCCTTATCCCAATGCACACACAACTCCTTCCAGACCGTATCGTTCATCGACTTTGGGACCTTTTAATTAAAAAAAAAAGAAAAAGTTTAATAAATTAAAAAATAGTTTAATAAATTAAAAAATTGTTTAATAAATTAAATCGAACCTTATTGATTTCCCACTTCTTCTTCCACTCGTGGATCTGCTTCCCATAGTTGTCCATTACTTTATGGACGAAGTGGTGATAGATAAAGAGCGTCTCATCAGAATTCCAGTTGAACTCTTGCTGAAAAAAAAACACAATTAGTAGAAAATTTATATTAAAGATTAAAAATATAAGTAAAAAATTAGAATACTTACCGCAAACTGACGAAACCACAGAACCTGCTTGTCGGTTGGGAAGTGAGTGAAAGTCGGATGTCCACTGTCGAGGGCCGAGTACATCATACGGTTGATCCATGCGCTGATCCCGTTCCCGGATCGGTTGAACCTTATTAAAAGAACAAACGGTTAATAATGAATCCAAATTTAAAGAAAAAAAAATGTTTAATTACCATGTTTGACCCCGTCCATGTGGATACGGAGTGAGATACGGAAGATGGTCACGACCGGGCTGTTGAACCAACTCCGCAACCCTCATCACTCCCGGAGGACCCGGAGGAACAGGAGCGGATGCAGCAGCGGGAGCGAGAGGAGCATGAGCGGGTGCAGCAGAGGGAGATGTATGGTTGGAGCTGTGGGGCGAAGGGGAATCCTGAAAATGGCTGGAATCCCGAGACTGGCTCCCCGTACCACCACGACCACGACGCTGTCGAGGCCGGGTCTGATCATCATGAGACCTGTAAATTAAAAAAATATATTTAATAAATACAGAAATATATAAATTAATTTTTTTTATTAAAAAAAAATCCCAAATAATTTAATCACAGAAAAAGATTTATATATATTAAATTTTTTTAATAAATATATAAAAATAGTTCTAATAAACAAAAATAGTTTTAATAAATAAAAATAGTTTAATAATTAAAATGTTTTGTAAAATCCAAAAAATCGAATTTATATAGAATTTTTTTTTGTAAAATCCAAAAAATCGAATTTATATAGAAAAATCGTTTTGTAAAATACAAAAATCGATTTTATATACAAAAATCGATTTTATAAATACAAAAAATAAAAAAATTATAAAAAAATTCTAAATCAATTCAACAAAACAAATTATTCAACCAAATCACAATTCTAAACCTATTATACAACCAAATCACAATCCTAACCAATCACCCTAACAAAAATCTATCAAAACTACACAAAAACCTAACAAATAGAACCTAAGAGAGTGGGATAGGGTCCTTACATGATTTGTGTAAGAGAGGAGGGAGATCGCCGGAGATATCGTCGGATTTCAGGAGGAAATCGCCGGAGAGAAAGAGAGGAGTCGCGCAGAGGAAGAAGAGAGAAATGGGGAAGAAGAAGGGGCTCGTGGTTATAAAACCTAGGGTCCGACGGACATTATCCGTCGGAATTCCGTCGGAATTCTAATTTCAATTTTCGCGAAATATTTGCCCGGTAAAATGAAAATATTCCGAGGAAATTCCGACAGATAGTAAAATATCCGTCGGAATTTCCTCGGAATATTCCGAGGAAATACCGAGGAACTAGTGTTTGGGGTTTCAAAACATCAATTTTTTTTGCCGTATTTCATTTCTTATACAATTGTAATGCATACCATTGAGGATTCTTTGTATACATGAGCATAAACCATGAAATAACAAATTTCAAAACTAATTGAAAGTATTCCCTTTACCGTTCGTTAAAAGGTATAAGTGTTTCTCTTATGTTGCGAGATTTCGTTCATACAATCGGAAAAGTGTTAATTATACGGTAAGGAACAAATTTTTGACTTCATAATGAACGTAAGACACTTAATAAGGGTTATATAGGTGTTATTCAAACGGCAAAACGTTGTTTTCGGTTTAAAAACCCTATTTCCTCGGAATTTCCTCGGATTATTCCGAGGGAACTCCGACGAAACCCTCTTCTTCCTCGAAATTTCCTCGGAATATTCCGAGGAAATTCCGACGAACTAGTGTTTGGGGTTTCAAAACGTAATTTTTTTTAAAAAAACGCATCGATCGATGCGTTTTTGAACAAAAACAAATCGATCGATTACTAAGATGGCCCGGGCCGTAAGATTGTGATCGATCGATGAGAGTATCCCATCGATCTATCAACAATCTGAATTGTTCCTCGGAATTTCCTCGGAAAATCTTGTATGTTTTTTTAAAAATGCATCGATCGATGCGTTATAGAACAAAAACGCATCGATCGATTACTAGGATGGACCGGGCCGTAAGATTGTGATCGATCGATGAGATTAACCCATCGATCTATCGACAATCTGAATTGTTCCTCGGAATTTCATCGGAAAATCTTGTATGTTTTTTTAAAAATGCATCGATCGATGCGTTATAGAACAAAAACGCATCGATCGATTACTAGGATTTACGGGGAGTTGTGCCTCCTGTACCAAGGTGTGAGGCATTTGCTACCGGCATTTGGAAACTCTACATTCCCACCTGCTACTGCCTTCAACATGGGAGCGGTGCTGGCCGCAAACTTAGCAGGATACAAGGGGAAAGTAACCAAATCCAAGAGCAATGCATGTGGATTTGGTGCAGTGATTACTCGGATCCTTAGACATGTGGGTGTAGACTGTGAGAACCACCAGGTAGCACTGGACAGATCGAACAACATTGCTTGGAACTACCTGGATGTCATTTCTCTAGTAAGTAAGGAGTTCATAGCTGGTCCCCACTCGAGGATCGATCGGGATGGTCCTTACGTCTACGTATTCCAGGACCGAGCGAAGAAAACACTCTACTGCCACCTGCCTCAGATCGGCCTGACTGCTCTACTTTCAGAGGCTGCAGTTGAGTTTCTACCCCCTGCTACCGCACTAGTAGACAAGCCATCCTTCTTCACGCCAAAATATCAGACCAAAGGCAAGGGCGTGGTTGATGAAGAAGGACAAGATGAGGCTGCACAAGCCATTCCAGATGATTCACAACCCCATCAGCTACTCCCATCAGACTCCAGCCAGTACAAGCTGCAAGAGCTTCCACCGAACGCCACTTCGCGCCAGCAACAACATTGGAGAGATCAGAGCATAAAGACAAACAACGACATGCTACACAAGATCTGGGCTGCCATTTCACGTATCAGGCCGTGTCGTTGCCAAAAGGATGATGTAGTTCATCGGGACAACTCTCCATCCAGCTCTGGTTCGGGTTCGAGTGGTACACACAGGGTAAGAAAGAGGTCCAAGAGACCCAACGATGCAGGAACATCTGGAGCAGGAGACGAGGAGTAGGAGCTATCACCGGCTATTTTATTTTCTTTTCTATTCTAACGTTTTATGGTCTTATTTTCTGTTAATTTTGAACTGAGTTTTTTTTTAGGTTTCTTAATTATGAGTTCGTATTTCTTTTACATGGTTTCTTTGTTTTATTTGGTTGTGTTTTGTGTAGCTTTTAATTCGTATTCAGCTTTGCCTTGCTAGATAAACCAAATAACTATTATCCAAGGAAAGAGGTTATATCAAGTGTTCCTCGGAATTTCCTCGGTATTTCTTAAAAAAAAAATAATAATAAGTTCAATGGTAGTCTGTTTCCGAGTCATCATCACCAGATGAATCTGAATCTGGATCTTGGTGAAACTCTCCAATTACTGGTTCATCCTCTACGTGAACGACGGCTTCCTCTCCAAAGTCGGTTAAATCGACTACAAGGCCAACTCCAGCTAAATCTTCTGCTGCACTACAGTTGCCGGATGTGCTTGGTTGTAGTGGGTCTTCCAGCTCAGAACTTCCCTGAACTCGGCCTCTCGGGTTGAGTCTTGTAACAGTAACCCATGGATCATCTCTGTTCCTTACCCGGGGGTACTTGATATAACAAACCTGTAACATTTAGAAAAATTATAAATTAATACACATGATGATGAATCATTCTGAATAATTAACATTTAATTACCTGATCGGCCTGGGAAGCAAGAATGAAAGGATCATAATATTGCAGCTTTCGCCTCGAATTTACTGATATAACACCAAATGCATCTGTTCTCACACCTCGATCTGGGGTGTTGTCGTGCCAATCACAATAGAAAACAGTACAGCGCAATCCAACCATGCCCAAATACTTGATTTCCAAAATCTCATGTATGTGTCCGTAGTATACATCATCTCCTGATGCAGAACAAACGCCAGCATCATAAGTCGTACTCGAACGTCTCCTCTTCTGAGTTGTGAATGCATATCCTCGAGTACAAAATCTCGGATATGACTTCACAACAAAGTTTGGTCCAACGACCATCTCACGTATCCAATCGTCAAATGTTTCACCTCTGGCCAAACCAGCAGACACCTATTAATAGCACATATATATATATATTATATCAATAAATGTGAATTAGTATAAATATGTGATAAAATATATTTTAATTTGTTTAAAGCACTCACATAAGTAAACATCCATCCAGTAAATTCTCTCTGCTTCATTTCTTCTAGTTCGTCCTCTGTGGCGTATCTATACTCGAACCGCTTTTCTGCCATGAAAATCCTGTATATGATGACAATAATGTAATTAATTAAGATTTAAATTTCAACTTGTTAAAATAAAAATTTGTAAGCTCATTTATTTACCTCTCATATTGAAGAACGTCTTCGCAGTTGGTGAGCAAATATGTTTGCAAATGACTGCGCTCCTGCTCAGTAAGTCGACGGTCCTTTGGTTTTCCGCTAAGTCGTCCAACGTCTGTGAAAATGTCTGGAACCGTAACATGATATGTTGCCCGTTCGCCTCTATCATCATGCCGAGCAGGTCTTCTGTTTTTGGTCTGAACTTCTGCTGGAAAGTAGTACTCGGCAAAGTTTGAAGTTTCTTCATTGATCATCTGTGCGACTATAGAACCTTCCACCCTACTTAAATTTTTCACCATCTTCTTCAAATGGAACATATACCGCTCATACAGATACATCCATCTATACTGCACAGGACCACCAAGTTCCAATTCTCTTGCCAGGTGAATAACAAGATGCTCCATAACATCAAAAAATGAGGGAGGAAATATCTTCTCAAGGTTGCACTGAATCACGGCTATGTTAGTCTTCAAATTTTCAATACCTTCAAGAGTCACTGATCTCGTGCATAAATCGCGGAAGAAACCACTTATCCCTGCAATTGCTTCATGAACATTTCGTGGTAATATTTCCTTGAAGGCGAACGGAAGGAGGCGCTGCATCATTACATGGCAATCGTGGCTTTTCAAGCCAGTAAACTTTCCTTCCTTTCTGTCGATACAGTTACGCAAATTTGATGCGTAACCGTCTGGAAATTCCACATCGTTTGAAATCCAATCAAAGAACGCATCTTTTCCCGCTGCATCAAGTCGGTATATGGGAAAAGGAGCCCTACCATTCTCATCAACATGAAGTTCTGAACGAGCACATATATCGACTAAATCCAGTCTTGACTTCAAATTATCCTTTGTTTTACCTTGAACATTAAGGATCGTGTTCATGAGATTGTCAAAAAAGTTCTTCTCAATATGCATGACATCTAAATTATGCCTTAGCAGATGATCCTCCCAGTATGGCAGATCCCAGAAAATACTTTTTTTGTGCCAGTTATGTAGTTCTCCAACAGCATCTACCGGAAAACGCTCATGTCCACCGACTTCTGGCGTCCTTTCTGCACCAAAATCTCTTAGTTGTATCTTCAAATCTTTCCCACAAATTTCCGGAGGTGGACTGTCAAACACCCTCTTGTTCTTCGTAAACAAATTCCTACTCCTACGATATGGATGATCAGGTGGTAGGAATCTCCTGTGACAGTCAAACCAACACGTTTTCCTTCTGTGCTTTAGTTGGAAAGCATCAGTGTTATCTTGACAATATGGACATGATAGCCTTCCATGCGTTGTCCATCCAGACAACATACCATATGCTGGAAAATCACTTATTGTCCACATTAGTACTGCCCGCATTTGAAAGTTTTCTTTACACGAAACATCGTATGTTTCAGCACCTTGAGCCCATAGTTGTTGCAACTCATATATTAGTGGCTGAAGAAACACATCAAGTGATCTCTTAGGATGCTCTGGTCCGGGAACGAGAATCGAGAGAAACAAAAACTCTCGTCGCAAGCACAAGTTTGGGGGGAGGTTGTATGGTGTAAGAATGACGGGCCATAGAGAATACTGTCTTCCACTCTTGCCAAACGGACTAAAACCATCAGTACATAATCCAAGGTAGACATTTCTTCTCTCATACGCAAAGTCGGGATACTTTGATTGGAAATGCTTCCACGCTTTTGCATCTGAAGGATGTCTGATCTCACCATCTGTTGAGTGCTCCGCATGCCATCTCATTGGTTGCGCTGTGCGTTCAGACAGATACAACCTCTGCAACCTTTCCGTCAAAGGTAAATACCACATCCTTTTATATGGCACTGGAACTCTTCCAATTGTATCTTTATAACGAGGCTTTCCACAAAATTTGCATGTAACCCGCTGTTCATCCACCCTCCAATAAATCATGCAGTTGTCGCTGCATACATCTATTACCTGATACGATAAACCAAGACCAGCTACGAGTTTCTGAACCTCGTAGTATGAACCAGGAGCTACATTATCCTCGGGTAGAATACCTTTTACAAAATCAGCAATCGCATCCACACAGTCTTCAGCCAAATTATAATCTGTTTTAATGCCCATCAATCTTGTAGCAGATGATAAAGCTGAATGACCATCTCTGCAACCTTCGTACAATGGTTGCTTTCCAGCATCCAACATATCATAAAATCTCCTAGCTTCTGCATTGGGTAAATCTTCCCCTCTAAAATGATCATTTACCATCTGCTCAGTACCTACACCATAATCTACATCCGTTCTAATTGGTTCTTCTAATCTAACCGCTGGCTGAGGTTCACTAGTACTACCATGTTCATAATCAGTTTCCCCATGATGATACCAAATTTTGTAACTTCGTGTAAACCCACTCAAATATAGATGAGTCCAAACATCCCACTCTTTAATAACCTTTCTATTTTTACAATTAGAGCAAGGACATCTTAACATACCTGTTTTTGCTTCCGGTTGTCGGTGAACTAACCCCATGAATTCAGTTATACCTCGTTGGTATTCTTCCGTAAGCAATCTCGTGTTCGGATCCAAATGAGGTCGATCGATCCAAGAACGAAAATAATTTGAAGAAGACATATTTTTTATGAATCAAATTCGTGTGTAAATAGAGTAAGAGGGAGGATGAAGATATGAAGTGAATGAAGAGGAAGAGGAGTGCTTGTATTTATAGTTTAAATCCTGCCGACATACCGAGGAAATTCCGACGGAATTCCGACGGACAAAACTAGTTCGTCGGAATTTCCTCGGAATTTTGTAAAATCCCCCAACGGCTCTCCAACGGCTATAATATTTCCTCGGAATTCATCGGTTTTTTCCGAGGAACAGAGTTTTCCTCGGAATTTCCTCGGAATATTCCGACGGACTGTAGTTTCCTCGGAATTCCGTCGGTATATTCCGAGGAAATTCCGAGGAAACCCAATTTTGTGTTTCCTCGGAATTTCCTTGGAAATTCCTCGGTATATTCCGAGGATTTCATTTTCCGTCGGAATGTCCGTCAGAATATCGCTGTTTTCTTGTAGTGATTGTATTAATGAAATTTAGTAACTCGGTTTCTAGTCCTTTCTTGAAAGACACTGTGAATATCAAAAGGCGTCACAGCAAGGCAAAGCTGGTAGGAACCATGTTATTGGAGGAGCGATGATTATAACATTCGTGAAAGGAAATGTGACTGTGATAGACTTTTGTAACTCAAAGATTTGTAAAGAGAAGTACTTGTTTATTAGAAATGGAAATAGCTTTGCATGTTCAGATGTTGATCTCTATCTCATCACGATATCGATCACTATCTACCATCTCATCACGATCGCTAAAAGACTCATAGCGTCTGATACAACATACAAAGCATAAAAAGAATCTAAACACTCTCCTCTCTTATTTATACTTCTCATTACTCAGCTCCACTTCAGCTGACTGGCTCTAACTGCAAAGCCTCTGCTTCCTTCCGAGTCTCTTGCACATTCTTGTTACTTGCCAGCTCACCCTCTTCAATTAAACCTTCCTCATCACTCTTCTCAGCTAATTTCTTCAACCGTTGCCTAAAGTATGATCGCTTATACTTATCAATACTCCTCCCTTTGAAACCAAGCTTGTCCTCAAGCTTGAAGTATGAAAAATCCTTCTCAAAAGAACGAAAAGCAATCCAAGAGTTCTCATGTGATGGTTTTCCCACCCAACTCACCAATAACTCCAAGTATCCAGCATCATCATAAAGCGTAGCCAAGACCTCCAATGGCTCAGGCTCACCCTCCACTTCGCCAACCAAATCCACCGGATGAGAACAATGAAATACTGGATGTATACGCGAACCCGCCGGTAGATCAAGCTTGTAAGCAGCATTGCCAATGCGCGCAAGCACACGATACGGCCCAAAGTACTTAGCTGCTAACTTCTGACAGACTCGGTGAGAAACCGACTGCTGACGATAGGGACGAAGCTTCAAATACACCAATGCGCCCACTTAAAATGACACATCACGACGATGCTTATCAGCTGTCTTCTTCATAATATCTTGAGCTCTGGCCAAATTCTGTTTAATCAATAATAGAGCACGATCACGTTCACGTAAAGAAGTCTCCAAATCAAAGTTACCCGTAGACCCCTCCTCAAACTTCACTACTGCAGGAGCTTCTCGGCTGTAAACCACTTGAAAAGGAGTCATTTTCAACGCAGAATGAAACGATGTATTCTACCAGAACTCGGCCCACGGAAGAAACTTATACCATGTTCGAAGATGAGAGGAAGCAAAGCACCTGAGATAGGTTTCAAGATAGCGATTCAACACTTCAGACTGCCCATTAGTTTGAGGATGAAAGGCAGTGTTGTACTTGAGTTGAGTACCCCCCAAGCGAAAAGCCTCTTTCCAAAATGAACTCAGGAACTCTTGAACATACTGCTGAATAGAACGAGTGATTCCTTCCCAATAA
This sequence comes from Brassica napus, assembly GCF_020379485.1. Lineage (NCBI taxonomy): Eukaryota > Viridiplantae > Streptophyta > Magnoliopsida > Brassicales > Brassicaceae > Brassica > Brassica napus. The sequence continues at coordinate 16,533,417 of NC_063449.1, forward strand.
AACGAACGCTGAACCCTCTTTAGTGTCTTAAGAACTCTAGATTGCCCACCCTCCACACCATCATGAGCCTCATGTAAGATTACTGCAATAAAGGCAGAGTTCTTGGGCACCATCAAACGCTTCTTATACCACAAACGACCATCCAATATGTGATAATTTGGATTCACAAAAGAACCATCTTGTAACATCCGAATAATACCATGAATCGTAGGATCAGCATCAATCTCTCTGTACAGATCTTGAAGTTGTAAAACAGAGGGAGTAGTCAATGACAACAACAAAGTACTCCCTGACACCTCCAACCCACACATACTTCTAGATAAGCCATCAGCAGCTTTATTCTCACAACCCGGCTTGTAGAAAATGTCAAAATCAAAACCCAACAAGTGGACTAACCAACGTTGATACTCCATATTGACTTCCTTCTGCTCCAGTAAAAATTTCAAACTGCGCTGGTCAGTATGGACTATAAACTTTCGTCCCAACAGATAATGCCTCCACTTCCTTACAGCCATCACCACCGCCAACAACTCTCGTTCATACGTGGGTTTCAATTTCTCCCTAGCCGTCAATGCATGACTGAAGAATGCGATAGGCCTCTTATCCTGCATCAGGACAGCTCCCAATCCAACTCCCGAAGCATCAGTTTCGACAACAAACTGCTTCTCAAAGTCAGGTAACGCTAACACTGGGGGTGAACACATCACATCCTTCTATTTCTCCAAAGCTAACTGAGCCACCTGAGTCCACTCATATTGGTCCTTCTTCAATAAACTTGTTAGTGGCCTAGCAATGATACAAGAGTGACGCACGAACCGTCTGTAATAGCCCGTCAAGCCTAAGAACCCATGCAACTGTTTCACATTCTTAGGTGTAGGCGATCGACGCATCGCATCAGTCTTAGCTACATCAGTTGAAACGCCCTCCGTAGAAATGATGTGACCCAGATACTCCACCCGGTCCATCCCCATCACACACTTCTTCTTATTAGCGAAAAGCTGATTCTCGTGGAATACTTGTAACACCGCTTGAAGATGTTGAACGTGTTGCTCCACAGACTCGTTGTAAACCAAGACATCATCAAAGAACACTAGAACAAATTTTTGCAGAAACGGCTTGAATAACTTGTTCATCAATGCCTGGAATGTTGCTGGCGCATTAGTGAGCCCAAAAGGCATCACTAAGAATTCGTAGTGACCCTCCACCGTACGAAATGCAGTCTTAGAGATATCTTCTTCACTCATCCTGATTTGGTGATAACCCGATCGAAGGTCCAATTTAGAAAACAATTTAGCACCATGGACTTCATCCAACAATTGATATATCACCGGAAAAGGGAATTTATCCAAGACTGTGACTCTATTAAGCGCTTGATAGTCCACACATAAACGCTTACTGCCATCTTTCTTCTTCACAAGTAGAACAGGGCTAGAGAAAGGGCTGGTACTCTCTCGTATAATTTCTGACTGTAACATCTCCAAAACCATCTGCTCCATCACAATCTTAGTAGCATGCGGGTAGCGGTAAGGGCGCACAAAAACAGATGTCACACCCGACAGTAACTGAATAGAATGCTCACTACCTCGAAATGGTGGTAAGCCTTGCGGTAAAGCAAACACCATCTCCCAATCTTTCAGTAATTCCGTAATAGCTATATCACATACCGCCCCAACAGGAGATCCCTCAGTAGTCTGCAACAACTCATTACTATCCTCGACACTTCTTTCAACCGCAGCTTGTACAGACTTGAATGACAAGTGAGGCTTATGTAAACTTCTATCACCACACAATGTCACTTTACTCCTTTGATATACAAACGAAAGCTCTTGCTCCTTCCAATCCATCTCACATTTACCCAAAGTCTCCAGCCATTGCACTTCCAAAATAACATCGACTGATCCCAACTCCAACGAGATAAAATCCGAAATAAAACTGGTGTTATTAAGCTGGAAAGAAACTCTTGGGCACACTCCCAAACCCTTCACAATCACTCCATTCCCCAATAGCACATCCAAACCATTATCCTCACACACCTGCAAACGTAACATGTGAACCACCGCTGGAGCAAGGAAGTTATGGGAAGCCCCACTATCCAACATCACAATCACATCACTCCCCGCAAACTTGCCTATTAGCTTCATTGTTTTTGGAGAATCAATTCGCAAATAAGCACATAAGGATAACGTCTTCAGCTCCGGAAACAAGATTGTGTCATACATCTCCTCCCTTGTTTCTTCTTCCACCAACTCTACTTCGAAACCATTCAACACCGTTATCACACGGAATTATCTCTTCGGGCAAACTGCTTCATGTGACTTAGACCATTTCTCCCCACACTTAGGTGGAGGAATATTCTCCTTATGTGGCTTTGAATCCCACGCTACAGCCTTTTGATTATTGGTAAAGTACCCTCCCGAACGAACGTTGTTGTTAATCACTGGCTTGATTTGTTTCAAAGTATCCTTTGGTGCATCTCCCAACACTCGACAGAAAGTGCTAGACTCCATCTTCAACACAGCAGCAATGTAATTGGAAAGACCCTGCGGCTCCTTCAAACGAATCACCTCTTTCATCTCCTGATTCAACCCAATGTAAAATATCATTTCCAAGTAATGATCCTCCAATCCCGGCACCTGAGAAGATAGATCCTCAAACTCAGATACATACTCAGCCACCGAACCCGTATGTCTGAGCGAAAAAAGTCTCGTGCTAGGTTCATCCTCAATAGACTTACAGAAACGCACAAACATCCTCTATTTAAAATCATGCCAACTACCAAATCCTCCTCGGCACATCACCCACGCATACCACTTCTTCAAATCCCCTCTAGATTCCTCATCATACCTCCCCAATTCATAAAAATACTTAACATCAACTATCCACTCTGAAACGCGAGTACCATCACAGTATGGCATCTCTATTTTCTTCAACATGTTCTCTCGATTATCCAGATTCAATTGTTCATCTCGATACACTGGCGGAGAATGTTCCCTAAATTGCTCGAAGTGAGAACCTCGCACCTGCGATTGAGACGATGAAAGCACTGGATCCCTAACCGGAGTTTGAACCGGTGAAGAATCGAAAAATGGTTGCTTCCCCAACGCCTTAAGCACCGAATCGAGCTTCGCATCAAGTTTCGACTCCATAGCTGATAGCTTCGAATCCATCTTCGTATCCATCGATTCGACTTTTGATGCCAACGAATTGAATCTCTTATCCTTAATCGCCGCATCTGTGGATAATCTGTCATACGCTCCCATCAGAAATGTTAACTGACCTTGAATCTTCGTCGTGAGGTCCGTCGAGGCATCGGAATAACCGGATTTCGTCGCTGAAGACATCGTCGCTTAAGAAGATCGAACCGTTTCACCGCACCAATGATAGACTTTTGTAACTCAAAGATTTGTAAAGAGAAGTACTCGTTTATTAGAAATGGAAATAGTTTTGCAAGTTCAGATGTTGATCTCTACCTCATCACGATATCGATCACCATCTACCATCTCATCACGATCGCTAAAAGACTCATAGCGTCTGATACAACATACAAAGCATAAAAAGAATCTAAACACTCTCCTCTCTTATTTATACTTCTCAGTACTCAGCTCCACTTCAGCTAACTGGCTCTAAATGCAAAGCCTCTGCTTCCTTTTGAGTCTCTTGCACATTCCCGTTACTTGTCAGCTCAACCTCTTCAATTAAACCTTCCTCATCACTCTTCTCAGCTGATTCTTCAACCGTTGCCTAAAGTATGATCGCTTATACTTATCAGACTGAGTTTCCTTGGACAAGCAAGTCAAGGGTCATTAGTCACATGCTATGGAGTATGCATGTAGTAAGCTGCTTCCATTGGTCATGGTTACATAATTTTGAAGGTAGAATTGGTAAGCTTTCTGTGTAATGCTAACAATTCTTTATCGTACCCGTTTTGTTTTGCAGTTAGCTATCAACTAAAATTGAGTACCCGAAAAGTTAAAACCGAAGGATGTCTCTGTTAAAAAAAGGAATTGTAGTCAAGTTTGAGGAAATGTAGACAATAAGAAACATTCACATATGATAATTTTGTGACACTACATGATTGAAAATATTGTATGGAACCCAAAAGAAAATGGTCTAATAATAATTCGTTAGAATCTGTAATAATTCAAATGAACTGAAAGAAACTTTCTGCTTGATTAGCACTCACACCCTGTTGATCTGTGTTGCTGACCTCCAGCAACATCAATGGTGTCGGGTAGGTACCTAGAGGATAATAAGGAGACGACAGTTAGAATCAACATGAAGTAATGCAAATCTTGACAAACAACAGTTATATATACTTACGGTTCTTCTTCAGGTTCATTCTTGAAGGCATTTTTGGTGATGCACTCAAAAGCCGCGTCTACGTTGAATCCTTCTTTCGCAGATGTCTCAAAGTAAGGAATGTTTCCTTTAGATGCACACCAAGCTTTTGCTTTCTTCTCAGAAACCTAACAATAAGGGGATGACTTTAAGCACATGACCAAACTTTCTAGAACACAAGGAGACAGAAACACACTAACCACTCGGCTTTTGCCACCATCAACATCGGTCTTGTTCCCCAAGACGACAAACGGGAAGTTGTCAGGATCTGATGGACCAGCCTATACAATGGACACCATGAATGAAGACGATGAAAACATTTGGAAGCAAACAAACTGTAGAAGGATATGTTACCTGAATCAAGAACTCTTCCCTCCAGTTATTAAGATTCTCGAAAGATTTCATAACATTGACATCGTACACAAGAACACAACAGTCAGCTCCTCTGTAGAACGCAACTCCCAAGCTTTGGAACCTTTCTTGCCCAGCAGTATCCCAAATCTATATGGATTCAATAGATTTACATACATGAAACATTTCTATTTTTACAAGAAAACACATGGAAAATTGTTACAAAGATTTGAACTTCATTCAAATCGTTACTGTATTTTCATAAGTAACACACAGTAGCTAGGTGAAACAAATTGTTACAAGATTTGAAATTTATAATCAACTCAGATCGATAAGAAACACACAGTAGGAGGTGAATCAAATTGTTACAAAGAATTGAACTTGTTTCTACTTTATAAAAGAAAACTTCAAGAAATCACAACATGTTTAGGAGAATCATAAATTTAAAACTATATAATAATATAAGCAATAAATGTTGACGATTCATATTAAAAAAAAAAAGCAATAGATTCATTGATTATACCTGTAAAGTGAAGATGCGGTCATCAATTTGAACCTCTTTAGTCAAGAAATCAGCTCCAATCGTAGCTTTGTACTGATTACTAAACTTGCGATTCACAAACCTAGTAACCAACCAAAATCGAATTTCATATTAAAACATAATTTATATCAAAAGTTATAGATCTGTGTTTGGTTGGTTTTAGAAACGTACTGATTCATCAACGATGTCTTCCCAACCCTGAACAACAACAACAACAACAACAAAAAAGAAAAATCAAAGCCTTCAGAATCTCTTTTATCGATGGAAAAAATCAAAATCACATCAAATCGTTTCTTTAATAACGAAGAAAACAAAATCGAAGAGAAGAGAAAGTTACCCGCTATCGCCGAGGATGATAACCTTAAGAAGAACTCTCCTGCGAGAAGACATTGACGACGGAAGGGAGGTTGATGAGCTTTTACGATATTATTTTTTGTTACCGGCGAAGAAAGTGTCTCCCTCTTGTTTCTCTCTAATATAACAGAAAGAGGCAAAGGTAATTTCGCTTTCGCATATTATAACAGCAAGAAAGGAAACGACACTATTTTAATTCATTTCCACATATGCCCCTACTTCGATTACTCATCACTACTAAAACTCTTTCTTTATTAATACCAGAGGCATTGTCTCCGCGCAAACGCAGAGTTGTGGACATAGTTATTGTTTCATCTCGATATTTGTTAGGGTTATTGTAGCTGTGAATTTTGCGTTTTGGGTTAATCATTGTTTTTCAAGTTTTTTATTGTTATAAGGTTAGAGTTGTGATAATGAACTGTGTATGCACTGTTCTCCACTCATGAAAGACTAAACTGTGCTAGTAATATAATTGATATAGTTTGTGGTGTTGCTTGTTGTGTCACTGAGATGACTTATTGTTTGTTTGTATTTTTAATTTGTTACTTGTACTGTTGAGATTACATAAATTATATTAAAGTTGTTGAGAGTATCTTTTGTTTCTGGATATTTTTTCTCCAGTTTAGTTATGTGTATTAAGTAATAATTTTTTTTATTCTTATTATGTTGGTTATATGTTTTTTTATTTTTAAACTTGTTGCTTTTACCGGACCTTTAAAACAAATACATGAAGACTTGTAGAAATAACTATAAAATGAGTGACAATTAGTATTTGAGCCTTAATGGGTTTTAAACGAATATATGTATTTCTCATAAGAAGACAATAGCATTGGCCTGTTGACATTGAACATGTAAGCTATTTTCATAAGACAAGAGGAGTGAGCAGGTGGAGATGTTGTTGCTGCATTTGTGTATGTTGGGATTGTTTCATGTATCTCCTGGTGTGGTTGTGTTTGTTTTCCTTTTATTTGATGGGTAATATGTAAACAAAAATCATTGTTAGTTGTATTTATCAGAGTTTGTAACTTATTCTGTTTTTTTTTAGGTAATTTCACTGATCTTGGTTGTCGTCTTCGTCTTCTTCGTAAGCATCTGCGAAAGTAAGTTTGTAAATTGTTAAATAGTTGGTCGCGTAGTATGTATTTGTTTAGCTGGCTCAATGTATATGTCGTTGAGTTTTAGTTGGGTTGATTGGTTTGGTATATTTGTTTTGAAGTTTATTTGTAAGATTATACAAAAAGAGAGGTGATCATTAATGATTCGTCTTTTCTGGGATTTTAGTTTTTGGTGTTTTGATTGTCTGAGTTATTGTGGTTTCTTTTAAGCTGTAAAATAAAGATTTCTGTAAAATTAAATTGATAAGTAAGGGAGATAAATAGACGACCACAAATTTTGGGTAGGAAATATTTTTGATTATTGATGTTAGCACAATATAGACAGTAATATAAAAGTAATTATGTGTTAATTGTTTCTTACGGATCAATGAGGAGACGAATAACGACTCGAGTTGTTTCTTTGGTGAGGTCAGAGCCCTGGAAAGAACAGATTTGCCCAACCACATCTGCGAGTTTAAATATCAGTTATGATATCGAGACAAAATATAAACCCAGATGCAATATGATAATATACATGGGAGTTCTAGGTTTGTTTTCGCAATCACTTGGAGATTGTCGAACAGTCTAATCTTGACTGGAGATTGATCTCAGGAGCACCCGTGATGACTTCATCAATAATGGTTAGTGAGATGAAACGAATGAGGAATAGATGATCAGTTATCTTGTACATGCTTGAGCACCTAGCAACCTAAAAACGGTCGACTTTCACAATGGAACTTGCTTTCAAAGATGGCATGTAATGATTAGCACGTCCGACGGGAGTAAACCCATGAATCACGGAATCTGCAAATAATATTATTCAACAAAGAATCAGGAAATCAATTAAAACAATTATGTTAGATAAGTGTGATAGATCGAAGATTAACTTACCTTTTCATCAAGGAAGAGAACCGTGATTCCCACAAACTCCATGTCTTTCTTGAAGTTCAGGGAATCCCAGAAGCGAGGAAGCCAGAGGCGATGCTCTGACTAATATGGCCAAGACGGAGAGACTCAAAGGTTGAGTGACGGACGTGGGACGCCAGTTTGACGAACTAGAGAGGCAGAGAGAAACATTTTCTAGAAGATGGTTAAATCTAAAAGGAATCAATGAGTTTTGTGGAGATCCAGATTGGGTTCATCAAAGATGGGAATCATATATATAGGGTTTAAATAGGGGCTACAAATCAAGAACATTAATGATCAAGCGATTTAAGATGTGGACATGAAGAGTTCACCGGGGAAAAAATAGATTACGAATAGACACACGGCGCAACTCTGTAACTCAGACTTGTTTGAGACAATGATGAAAAGAACCCAAACTCATGCTAAACGACAACAGTTTACAATATGGGAAAACTATAATTTTTGCAAACTTGAGTTTTTTTCATATAACGTGATGAATCCCATTTTAAATAAAACCCATAACACACTTGTAGGCCCGACCCTCAGAAGAAGCCGAAGAAGCAAGGGCTTCCGATCTTGATAAATATATATTAGGTTCGGCCATCAATGTACAAAGTATCATTTAGCTTAGTGCTATAAATGTTGGTGTTTATATCTCAATAATTCGGGTTCGAGCCATGGACGTGACACTTTTTCACACTTTTTAAAAGTGGGGCCCACAAAACGCTGACGTGGCGCGCTGAGGAATGAGCAAAAACTCAACTATTATAATATAGATTTAGAAATGTGTTGTGAATAGAGAGAAAGAGGAAATCGGTTAATCTTATTATTGCCTCATACACAACGATACATATATATAGCAATACAAATTAGGATTTAGAACCTTCTACAAAGTGGGCATATGGGCCTACATGGACATCCACATAATAGTTCATAACACTCCCCCTTGGATGTACATTATAAATAAAAATATTTCCTAAAGCGCATAAGATACTACCTCATTAAAAACGTTACCAGGAAAACCCAGTGGGAAAAAGAGTGCATCACGCATCTACTCCCCCTGATGAGAACATAACTTGAGATATCGGATAGGACACAATCTAATGTAATGAATTAACTCGTTCTTCTTGGAGTTGGACCGGTTTACTTCTTTTGGTAGATTTGACACTCATCACTAAAACTTGAATGTTTTGGTGACCGTAGGACAAAATGACTTCAAACAACTTGGAAATCGAAGCTAACATCCATGTCTAACTTTAGGCACCGATCTGGCTCTGTTAAGATGGAAATATCGAGCGGTATTACGAATATCATACGATATTAGGTATCCTGAGACAGCTTGTACATGTCCTGCGAAAATAGCCATATCTCGAGTTTTATCATGGAGAATGACTTCATTCAAATTGGAGATGAAAATAGACTCAAAGATATTTCTCTGGACACCAGTTTCATATTTTAATTTCATCTAGAAAGTCTCCTTTGATTGTATAACTTTCGACCTTTGATTATGTTACACGAATGGAATGCGTTCATCTCTTATTCTTCTTCAAGTATGATTGACCTTGATCATTATCTTCTCCTTCTCTTAGTCTCAAAAATACATTAGAAGATTGATATATCTTTATCACTTAAATGATAACATTCCTCTCAAGGTATCTATCATTTGTGTGTTCTTTGTTGCCTCGTTAAAACCTTGACATGGAAAACCCAATGGGACAAAACCATGATAAGGAAAAAGAGTACAACCACGCACATCATCATATTCTCCCTCTGGAAGCATCATCTTCGGGAGATGTATTCTCATCATATATATCATCCTTTTAGGAATTGTTATAAGCATATCCTTAGTGAATAAGCTCGTTTGATTGTCAGATAATATTTTAGACCATTGGACTTCTTGTCCATAACATTGCTTTCACACAAAAGATCGTATCTTGGTCTATATTTAGACTCCATGTCCAAATTTCTTTTATAGACAATCTTTTAAACCTTCACATTATGCATACTTATACATACGAGTTATTCTTTTGCTTCTTATAATATTTACTAGTATGACCATTCTTCTTGTCATACAAAATCACATCTTTCAATCATGAAAGAGATCAGTAAATTTCCAATATCATGATACTTCATGACCAAAAATTTTATTCTTTATATGCTCAATATACTCGCACGGTAATGTTCTCGAGAACTAGCATTTAATGCTTCTAGTAGTCCAAATCCTTATGGGGTTTACTGCTTCTTGCAGTTTATATATTCTTTTGAATCTTTCACATAAATGTCATTTTTCCAATGGCTTTCAATTCTTGCCAGACTAAAGAAACTTGAAAGTTGATGCTTCCACCACATGATGATGTGTTTCTTTGTAATCAATTATAGGTCTTTGTGATAATTTTTGTGCAATTACAACGTCACATCTCATGATTTCATTATCAAATCTATTCTTTCATATAAAGACATGTTTCCATGCCATTGGTTTTACACCATTAGGTGTACGGACTATCTACTCTTCTCTTTCAAAGAGATTTAAACTATGCATCTATTGTTTCTTTCTCTTTTCGAAAATTTATCACATTGTGTACACTTTTTAATAGATGGTTCATGATCTTCATTCTCATCAACTGCTACATTGCATGCATAAGTATTTACGACGTCGATTTGGTATTGGTTCATATTGTTCAGACACGACATAGCTATTTGAGATTTCTTTATTCTTAGGTACCTGAATTCTTTCTTGTCATGTTTTCTATCTCTTTTCGAGATGCTTAATATTTCATTCATTGATTCTGCCATTCTCATTCATGCTCCTTTTCTTTTCCGAGGATAGGTCTTTCACGCTTTAAGCGTTCTTTAGACTCATTAGTAGTTTGATAATGTCCTTCTAGGACATTCAATTTAATTGGAGCATTTACAGCTGGTACTTGTGACTTAATCACTTTCTTAGGGTCAGTAAATCCCGACAACTCATATGCTAATCTTTGTAATAGAATTATCTCCATACATTCATTTTTGACTACTATATACGCTCTTTAGTCCGAGGATCAATGATAATTCATTCAACTCATTCATTCTCCAACCGTTTATTGTTTCCCCTTAATGTTGGATAGACTAACTATGAGTCTTTAAATAAAATTTATAAAATCTTCAAGATTTTATCATCAATGGAGATCATATCCAACATACTAATAACATCCTTTGAGGTCCCATCTTTTAGCGGTGTGGTGGAACAACTACAACTTATCCAAATTTTCTAGATGTGGATCTTTGGTTCCTGCCCAAAACCAATTTGATGGGGAGAGTTTTTAATTAATCTTTGGCATTATGCGAATCAATGCTGCTACAGCTTAAATATGAACATTAGCTATAAAATGTTCATCATGTATCCATACATGCATAAAATAATCATCAAATGCTTGTCATTTCACCAGTATTACCAATTAGTCTCGCCAACATCAGGTTGCGGATCTATAACAAGGATACATACGACCTTCTTGTCGATGCATATGGTGGATGATCAGTCCACCAGTGGGTGATCAAGCCCACAAATAGCTCCTTGTATAAATAGAATCCAAATCTATTTGACTGGTGCAAGCATCATATAGCAAATCATTCGTAAGAATCTTCTGGTTATTCAACGAATATATGATTATCTATCGCATCATAACTACACCGGAATGGCATAACCGATTTGCAAAACATTACACTTTCGGTAAACTTCTTGTTTACTATTTCATTTATCTCCATTTTCTAGTCATTGTGTAGTGCAATACAGTATATTTTGTCTTAGATTTATATGGATTTACTTTATGAAGGATTCATCAATCTCGGCTTAATAAAACATAATCTTCAAGATGTTTCACTTAATATAAAATGTGAGATTCTTTAACTCTTCCCCTCGAGATGATACTACTACAGATTTATCAATCTCGAATGAATCTTAGTTTTGAATCAATAACATACCCTATTCGGGTTATGTAGTCTTTCATAGATCCTTCTTACTTTGAGACTTATGAGAATTTAATACATTAAAGATTTCAAATCACCTTTTTTGGTGTAGTGATATTTATGCACTCTTCTGGAGCATTCATATATATCCTCTTCTTGAACATTCTATAAGTTTTATATTATCTTGTATTGTACTCACATTAGTTTTCTTTCATCTTTAGATGATTAAATCATATATTTTATTAATTACCATCTTTATTTTCTCAACTTCAAGTGAGAGTATGTGCTCTAAAAAAATACTTTGGATCTTGACCTTATTTATATCCACATTCACGTCTACAACAACTTTTACGTTCATTTTCTTGAACAATACTCTTCAAGAGAAGGATCATAATCAACTAGACGTGATTTATCACCTTTCTTTTTTTACAGCTAGGGTTAGATTTTCGTGCTTTTACTCAGTGGCTACGGTTTCATGCTGATAACATGTTGTGAATAGAGAGAAAGAGGAAATCGGTTAATCTTATTATTGCCCCATACACAACAATGCATATATATAGCAATACAAATTAGGTTTAGAACCTTCTACAAAGAGGGTTTATGGGCCTACATGGACATCCACATAATAGTTCATAACAAAATGTATCCTTTATATATTAATTGAAAAACATTACAACATTGTTTTATAGCCACGTGTCACCGTGAGAATGAAATTCATAATTTTTAGAGAAATAGGTTGGTTCATCTTAATTTATATTATATGTTTTATTAAAATAACTATTAAATTGATAAATAGTGTACAAAAGAATATTCTCGCATTTTCCTTAAGTAAAAGCTATGGAATTGTCTAATATGATTAATATATATATGACAATCAATGATTATGAATAATAAATATTTGATAATAATTTTTGTAACTTAGCTCTTTTTTTGTTTAATTTTATATTACAAAAAGATATTAAACAACCACATTAATCATATAATAAAAAAAATAATTTTTTTCTTATATGTTATATTTTGAATTTTTAAAATGACTATAATTACTAAAAACGTTAAATGTCTTACACTAAAATTTCGTTATCAATGGTTTAAATTTGTTTTGTAATAACAAGATACAAATGATCATAAATCGTATGAATATGGAATCTCATTTACTAAACATTCATATTATATATTAATATACTTTAAAATTAAACTATATAACATAAAAAAATACTTAAATATGATAATTTTTAAATTTTTATTTAAAAAGTATTAAACCTTAATATTTTAATTTTGAAATTTGCATTCAAAAAATCACACATTAGAAATTTTGTCAAATCATATGAGTATGAATTCTCAAAAAAAAATCTACTATATAAAATTTAGTTATATACCATATAAAATAAATAAAATGATTGTTTTGATTTATTTACCAAAAAAGTATCGTAAATAAACAAGATGTATTGTTTTGATTTATGTCTTTACTCTAATTTAATTATATACATTATACGTAAATGAATACAAATAAATAATAATAGATAAAAATTAGTTTTATATATAACATTCATTCCGCACAATTGCGCGGATCTTAAGCTAGTAATCATATGAAAAGAAAACATTATAATCCGTATAGTGGCTCCGATTATTTTTAGGAAAATTGGCATGAGTAGCCATGAAATAATTAAGTATCTAAACAAAAAATATATACTCCACTATTATTACAATATATACTATACTATTCTTACTAGCCGGTTAATAAGTGTATAAACTTCTTCTTCAGTTACCGCCCATCATAACTACTTCTTCCAATCCACCATCACTTACTTTCTGTAAAAAACAATTTTAATCATTTGGGTCTCTATCTATCATTGTAGCTATTGTCATCATTTCTTTTAATTGTTAACCAAATTTTTAATTTTCGCTTTCATCTTTTTGACATCACCTCCTTCAGAAAACCACCATCTCCTTGATATCAGTCACTACTTCTTCCACAGTAACCACCACTCGTATGTACTGTAAATTTTCGGTTGAATTATGCTATTTGAACAATATATACTATGATATCTCATTTGTTACTATTCTATTTTTATAATGTTTCATTATGTACTATATGTGTATTTTGATATTTGGATTAGAATTTATATTTTTTTTTAGGGTCTAGTGATTAGTATTGCCGATTTAGTTTATGGAAGATTTGGGTTAACGTTGGGATCAATATTATCTCATTCCCAGCAATCATAGACATTTCAAAATTTAAATAAGTATAGTATTATTTCTTTGTCGCTATTCTATTAAAATAATGTTTCATATTACGTACTATTTGCATATTTTGATATTTAGATTATGGTTTATTTTTGTTTTTAGGGTTTAGTGATTATGTACAATATTGCTAAATTGTCAACCATAAAAGTTATTTTTTATGCTATTTGTTAATTTGGAGCATACATAGTATAATATATTTAAATCATTTTATAATTTCATTTATATGAATTATGTCATTTAACATGTTCTATTCTATTGACATAATACCACCATAATTGACACAAAAAATACCACCATAATAACTATGGATGTCATATCCACCACCATTCTAACAACACTTTTTATTTTATTTTTCATTTAAGTGACGGATGTTCTTTAAGTGTTATTACCATCAACCGATTTGGCAAAAAAAAAAAAGAGAAAACCAGAAGAAAAAGAAGAAAATTTTAGAAGATCTAATAATGTCAACATCGACACTATAATTCTAATTCTATTTCTAAACTTGGTTATTACACAAATTAACTTTTATTTTGTACTTTACTCTGTTTAATAAGACAGCTAGGTACCATTGACTTGTATTCTTTCAAACTATATAATTAAAAAGAGAAAAACCATAGAGATTTATTTAAAAAAAAAAATAATGCATTAGAATTGAGTTAATATTTTAAAGATGACATGGGACGAAATTTAATAAGATAAAGAGATTAGCTGTCAAACCAACATAAATCATTTTTATTATTATATATCAACAAAAATATGATTTTAAAATAACTTGTGATTTAACTAATAATCATAATAATGTATTTATTTATGAATTGGGGAATTTAAAAGGAAGCAAAAGCTATTTTTATTTTATTTTATTTTTAAAAAATTCATGCTATTAAAATAAGATGAAGTTATCGACTAAATATATTTCCCTAATTTAAAATTAATGTCAAACAGAAAAAAAAATTCTTAAAGCTTCCTAGCTTTGCATCTCTTTAATAATTATTTTCAAAAAAAAAAAAAAGTCCAAACTATAAAAAAATCTCTTGACTAATTATGCTCCTAACAAATTGAAAGTGAAAGTGCTAGACTCGTATCACCAAGAAATTCTCTGTAAAGTTATTGGGTTCTCTCACCCTGTTCAATCTCTTGCGTTGAACGCTGACCACATAGAAATTCTATGTATTCAAAATTTATTTTAAATAGTATAAATAATGATATATACTATTTAATTATAAAAATAATAATATACCATAAACCAAGTATTTTTAAATTAATTTATGGAGGTTCTACCGTATATTATTAATTATATTTTAGTAATTTTACATATACAAGTTTTATATTATTCCATTATTTAGCCAACTTCTTTAAAAAAATCATGCTACAAATATATGAATGCGCGTACAATCGATTTTTAGAATGATTGAAATTCTATGATCAATTAAATCTCAATTTGTTTACTGCCTTTTGTACAACATTTAATGTCTTTACCTTTTTATAGTCAGTTTGATAGTTATATCCACGCGTTAAGACATTCTGAATGTAAACCAATGCATGCTCAGAATCTATATTATAATAGTTGAGTTTTTGCTCACTCCTCAGCGCGCCACATCTGCGTTTTTTGGACCCCATTTTTAAAAAGTATGAAAAAATATCAAGTACATGGCTCGAACCCGGGTTATTGAGATATAAACACCAACATTTATACCACTAAGATAAATGATACTTTGTACATTGATGGTCAAACCTAAAATATATTTATGAAGGTCGGAAGCCCTTACTTATTTGACTTCCTCTGAGGGTCGGGCCTACAAGTGTGTTATGAGTTTCATTTTTAAATGGAATTCACACGTTATATAAAAAAAAGCTCAAGTTTACAACAATTATAGTTTTTCCATATTGTAAACTGTTGTTGTTTAACATGAGTTTGAGTTCTTTTCATCATTGTCTCAAACAAGTCAGAGTTAGAGAGTTGGTGTCTGTTCGTAATCTATTTTTTTCACCGGTGAACTCTTCATGTGCACATCTTAAATCGCTTGTTCATATTTGTTCCTAATTTGTAGCCACTCTGTAAACCATATATATATGATTCTCATCTTTGATGAACCCAATCTGCATCTCCACAAAACTCATTGATTCCTCTTAGCTTTAACCATCTTTTAGAAAAAATTTCTCTCTGCCTCTCCAGTTCGTTAAACCGGCGTCTCGGCGTCCATCACTCAACCTTCGAGTCTCTCCGTCTTGGTCGTAGTAGTCATAGCATAGCCTCTTGCTTCCTCCGTTTCTGGGATTCCCTAAGTTTCAAGAAAGACAGAGAGTTTGTGGGAATCACGGTTCTCTTCCTTGATGAAAAGGTAAGTTAATCTTCGATCTATCACACTTATTTAACATAATTGTTTTAATTGATTTCCTGATTCTTTGTTGAATAATATTATTTGCAGATTTCATGATTCATGGGTCTACTCCCGTCGAACATGCTAATCATTACATGCCATCTTTGAAAGCAGGTTCCATTGTGAAAGTCGATCGTTTTGAGGTTGCTAGGTGCTCAAGCATGTACAAGATAACTGATCATCCATTCCTCATTGGTTTCATCTCACTAACCATTATTGATGAAGTCATCATGGGTGCTCCTGAGATCAATCTCTTGTCAAGATTAGACTGTTCGACAATCTCCAAGTGATTCCGATCAGAAACCTAGAACTCTCATGTATATTATCATATTGCAACTGGGTTTATATTATGTTTCAATATCATAACTGATATTTAAACTCGCAGATGTGGTTGGGCAAATCTGTTCTGTCTAGGGCTCTGACCTCACCAAAGAAACAACTCGAGTCGTTATCCGTCTCCCCATTGATACGTAAGAAACAATCAACACATAATTCTCTTTATATTACTGTCTATATTGTGCTAACATCAATAATCAAAAATATTTCATACCCAAGATTTGTGGTCGTCTATTTATCTCCCTTACTTATCAATCTTATTTTACACAAATCTTTATTTTACAGCTTAAAAGAAACCACAATAACCCAAACAATCAAAACACCAAAAACTAGAATCCCAAAAAAAAGACGAATCATTAATGATCACCTCTCTTTTTGTCTAATCTTACAAATAAACTTCAAAACAAATATATCAAACCAATCAACTCAACTAAAACTCAACGACACATACATTGAGCCAGCTAAATAAATACAAACTACAGGGCCAGCTATTTAACAATTTACAAACTTACTTTCGCAAATGCTTACGAAGACGACAACCAAGATCAGTGAAATTACCTAAACAAAAAAACAGAGTAGGTTACAAACTTTGATAAATACAACTTACAATGATTTTTGTTTATATACTACCCATCAAATAAAATAGAAATAAATACAGCCACACCAACAGATACAAGAGACAATTCCAACAGATACAAAAGCGACTACAACATCTCCACCTGCTCACTCCTCTTGTCTTATGAAAATAGCTTACATGCTCAATGTCAACAGGCCAATGCTATTGCCTTCTTATGAGAAATATATATATTCGTTTTAATGCCCAAATACTAATTGTCACTCATTTTATAGTTATTTCTACAAGTCTTCATGTATTTGTTTTAAAGGTCCGGTAAAAGCAACAAGTTTAAAAATAAAATAAAAACATATAACCAACATAATAAGAATAAAAAAAATTATTACTTAATAGTTAATACACACAACTTACACAAATAAACTGGAGAAAAAATATCCAGAAACAAAAGGTACTCTCAACATCCTTAATATAATTTATGTAATCTCAACAGTACAAGTAAGAAATTAAAAAGACAAACAAACAATAAGTCTCAGTGACACAGTAAGCAACACTACGAACTATATCAATCACATTACTAACACAGTTTAGTCTAGGCCTGGGCGTTCGGGTACCCGTTGGCATTCGGGTCGGGTTTTTCGGGTTTTCGGATTTTTGGGTTTACGCTTCTAGGTCCCATACTAAAATTTTATTAGTACGGATCGGGTTCGGATAATAACACTTCGGGTTCGGTTCAAAATTGTATTGCATCATAAAACCCATAAAGTAATCATATATCGTACGGATTCGGGTTATATCGGTTCGGTTCGGTTATAACCAAAGTAAAAAACAAAATTTTTGAAGTAAAACATAAAGAAAAACATCTAAATTAAATAAAAATTAATCTATCACATATAAAATTGATAAAATAACAATAAAATATTAAATCAAGCATGAAAACAAACATCATTGTAAACAATATGTATTGCCTTATAGAGAGTAGACTTTTTATTTCAATGAGAAAATTATAGAATACTTATTTATAACTAGTTGTGTACTTAAAGCATTTATTAGAATTTTAATATTTATTATTATATATAATATTACCACAAATATTGAATTTAATAATTGGAATACTTATATATATTTCAAAATATTTATACTGACTATTAATTTCGGATTTTTCGGGTTACCCGTTCGGGTTTGGTTAATAACACTTCGGGTTCGGATATTTTTTGTACCACCCTACAAGACCCGTTCGGGTATTTTTACGTTTCGGGTCAGATAACGGGTCGGGTTTTTCGGTTCGGGTTCGGTTCGGATTTCGGGTTCCGGATTTTATGCCCAGGCCTAGTTTAGTCCTTCATGAGTGGAGAACAGTGCATACACAGCTCATCATCACAACTCTAACCCTATAACAATAAAAAAACTTGAAAAATAATGATCAACCCAAAACGCAAAATTGACAGCTACAATGACCCTAACAAATATTGAAATGAAACAAAAACTATGTCCACAACTCCGCACTTGCGCGGAGGCAATGCCCCTAGTTCTATTTATGTTACACCACCTCCATCCATTAGAACCTCTAATGGGGTCTAATGATTAAATTAAGAGTAAATAAGGTGATTTGGCAAGTTTAGAACTTTGGTTAGTGGAAATATTTTTTTCTTCCTCCAATGGGAGAATTCTTAATTATTATTTTTTTATTTTTTTAGTAAAATGATTTAAAATAAAAGCATACATAAACTATTTTAACATAAATGACATTAAAGCATATGAAAAATATAAATACAAATCGTAAAAGAGAAAAAGCCGATTAGTTGAAATCTTGGTTTGTTCCAAATTTTTGCCATATATTATCAACCAAATCAGATTTCAATTGTTGATGTATTGTTCTATCACGAACTCGATTCCGAATGCTCATCATATTGTCGAGATTTGAAGGCATATCTGTAGAATACGTGAAATCCATTTCTGAACTTCGACTTGATTCCGGTTGTGCGAAAATTGATACATCAAACTAAGTGTATCCATCTCGTTCGTCTTCTACGATCATATTATGTAGAATGATACATGCTCTCATTATCTTTCCAATTTTTATTTAACTACGGCAAATCAAGCTTGCAAGACCCCAAAAGCACGCTCGACATTTTTACCTACAGCTTCTTGATGTGTGGCGAATAAGGATTCTTTCGGACCTTGCGGAAGTGGAATAGATTGGACAAAAGTAGCCCATTTTGGATAAATACCATCTGTGAGATAGTAAGCCAAATGGTACTCGTGTCCGTTGACTATGTACTTAACTTTCGGAGCTCGACCTTGTAATATATCATCAAAAACCGGTGATCGATCAAGAATATTGATATCGTTTAATGTACCTGGAGGTCCGAAAAACGCGTGCCATATCCAGAGATCTTGTGAAGCTACAGCTTCTAAAACAATGGTTGGCTTTCCTGATCCACGTGTATATTGACATTTCCATGCGGTCGGACAATCCTTCTACTCCCAATGCATACAATCGATGCTTCCTATCATCCCGGGAAATCTGCGTATCTCTCCAATATCGAGTAGTCGTTGAAGATCTTCTGGCGTGGGCCTTCTTAGATACTCATCTCCAAATATATTTATGATTCCTTGAACAAAATGTTCCAAGCATAAAAGCGCGGTGGTCTCACCAAGTCGGAGGTATTCGTCGACCGCATCAGCTGGGCAACCATATGCCATCATACGGATAGCTGTCGTTGCCTTTTGTAACGGAGAGTGGCTGAACCTTCCAGTAGCATCTCTTCTTTGTTGAAAGTATGGGATTTCAGCGGAGAGTCGATCAACAATACGCATGAACAAGGGCTTGTTCATTCGAAAACGGCGTCGAAATATGTGAGAAGGATATGTTGCATCTTCACTCAAATAATCGTTCCATAACTGCAAGTGTCCTTGTTCTCGTTGTCATTCAATGTAGGCTCTTTTTTTTTTTACCTTGATGCTTCTTGACGGGCTTAATTACGAATGAGAAGATTTTCGAATTGTTGATCGAAAATTTGGTCGAATCTTTCATCAAATCTTTAATCAATTTCTTCCAAATTATTATAAGAAGATGATGCTATTTAAAGCTTTAGAAATGAAATGGGAAGAATGATGTGAAGAAGAGAATTTTTAAAGCTTTGGAAATGAAAAGTGAAGAATGAAATTCTCGGTTAAACTTGTAAAGGAAACAAAACAAAACAATAGGAAGAGAATTTGTAAAGCTTTGCTCGTGTTGTTGTTGTTTGATTTGTGTTGTGAAGAAGAGAATTTGTTTCTCACAAGTTTATAAAGACATCTTCGAAATTGTTTGGTACAACTACACGAGATACAAAACACATCAACTACCAAAATTGTTTGGTACAACTACCAAAAACGCGTAACATATCACACAAGTTTGGTACAACTTCACGAGATACAAAACACATCAACTTAGACATATTGTCTTCTTCAGTCACATGGTAAGTGTCTTCGTCTTCGTCTGTCTCGTGTGATCTCGCGCACATGGTAACTGTCTTCGTCTGCAATAAAACAAAGAGACTTGCATCAGACATATTCACAATACTCCAAGACATTAAGCATTAACCAAGACGAGATAATTAAACGCATTAAGCATTAAAATGAAATATTATACATAACAAGACAACAACAAACTACAGACCCGACATACTACAGACCCGACATTAACCATTAAGCTAAACCAGCATACAGACCAAACTTAAGCATAAAGACCCGAGATTAAGCAGAAAAGAGAAACCAAACGAACTTCCCATTATAACTTAGCAACATTTCAGATATTGATTTGTTTTTCAAAGCGATTTCTAGATCAGAAAGAGGCTCTGTCTTGGCAATGAGGCCATCAAGCAATTTTTTCTTGTTAAGCTTGTCCTTGAACTCAAAATCCTTTTGTTTTATTTCCCACAGACTCTGAAACTCCATTGCCTCTTCCGAAGTCGTTGCCTTGGTTTTAGCTTTGGCCTTTGATGCTTTGACACCAGCAGGCCGAGCCATGGCTTCCCCCTCTCCATCGCAACCTGGCACCGAGGTCGATGACTGTGCGGATCCATCATCCAATTTTCTTCTTTTGGAGCTTACCTTCTCTTTAGTAACTCCACACCATTTTTTATCGTGGCGTAGCTCCAACCAGGCATGCTCGAGTGTAAATTTGGCCTTGTAGTCAGTAAAGAAGATCTCATGAGCCATCTTCAAGACATCATCCCCATTCATCCCACTCGATTTGGCTTTAGTTGCAGCTTCATAGCACCCAACAAACTTACAAACACCCTCGATGATCTTCCCCCACCTTTGTTTACAGTGGCTAGGATCTCTCTTTTGCAAAGCAGAGAGCTTTGGGCTTGATGCAACATAGGAGGCAATCCGTTTCCAAAACGCAATTGTCTTCTGCTCATTACCCATGACAGGGTCTTTGGATGTGTTCAACCAAGCTCCTATGAGAACGATATCTTCAGTTGGTGTCCACTTCCTCCTTTCTTTACGGTCAGACACCACGACTTCATCTTCTTTTCCATCATCAGCCCACTGTGTTCCGAAGACAGAGGTATCCGAGGAAGACAGTTCTAAACTAGGTTCACGAGTCACAAAGGAGAAGGAGATGTTTGGGTGTTGACTGTTTAAGAGGTTTTGAAAGCTACCGGGTTGACTAAATGGATCCATAGCGAAGAAGAAGGAGATATGAATAATGAAAGAAGAAGCAGATATGAAAAGAGAAGGGGAGAGTTGCTCGATTTTAAATGCAACCTTAAGGAGAGTTTAGTGTGTTTTTAATGGCAATCAATGCCTTTACCTATAACTATAACAACCAAGAAAACTAAATGTAAATCCATTCAACCTACCAATATCTAGACACGCAACTAACAAATACCATCATACAATCAATTCCATTTAATTCAACCTAATAAATATCTAACATCTTCTTAAAAGAAAAGAGTAATTACCTCTTGCTTTGATGAAGTTATATCCGTTTCTGAGAGACTCGCGTGGGTTCCGTAATGAATGAAACACTCCACTGCCTCTTCCACACAACACCAACCCTTATCCACAGCCAACAAAGAAAGAACAGACTAAAATGTATGAGAAAACAGAGGTTTGAACAGAGTAAAAACAAGTAAAGCATATATTAAGAACAGAACGTTATGCATGAATCTTTAATCATGTTTGAACCATTGAATTTTTTATTTTATTTGCAGCTAAAACTATTCCATCGCAAACTAAACCATTGATACGATTGAACCACATTCCAATTTTAGTCGAGATTATTCCAATTACAAGAACACAAAAAGGATCGCAAAATATTCCAATTTGAGCCGATATTATTCCAATTTGAGCCGAGATTATTCCAAAGACAATCAGATCACATTCATCAATCTCAAGAACACAAACAAGTATTCTAAAACATGAACCTGATCTAAGATTGTAAAACACATCTCAAAAAAGACAATCAGATCACATTTATCAATCTCAAGAAGACAAACAAGGATCGCAAAATAGACAGAGAACACAAACAAGGATCGAATGTGATCTTACACTCAGGATGAGAGACGTCAGTGAAACCCAACACGACGGAGCTGCCGGAAGAGAAGCTTCGTGGAGGAAGTGGACGCGAAACCCATCACGACGGAGAAGGCGGACCGATCGACAGAGAACACGGATCGACATAGAAGCAAGAGTGAGACAGACGGCGGAGTCATCGACGAGCAAGAGAGCCGACGGACTGACAGAGAAGATGGACCGACGGAGATAAAGGAGACTCCGAGAGCGAAGATCGACTTGAGAGAGACGACGGAGACACCGAGAAACAAGACACAACTATGCTTTCGTCAACACCCCGACGAAGAGAGAGAGACAAAACTGGTGCGGTGCAATGAGAGACTGCCACGTATGCGGTTCTTACCAACTCCAAAAAGCCAAAATAAAGGGCGGTTCTGCTATTTTTTGGGCTTTTTGATTTAAATTTTTTTTTCTTTTGTGTTAGGAGCCCTACAAGAACTCCTCTTACCATCGGGAATGGACCTGCTCTTATGATTTTACATATAAAAAAAAGCAGTTTAGGTGGGTAGGTAACAAACCGACTAATCTTTAAACGCTATCCAATGTGAACAAGCAATTATCAGATTCCATTTTTTTTTTTTTTTTGACGGCAAACGGCTATTCTATTATTCAAACTTGAGGTGGTCTGGGAAGCCAGACCGGAATAGAACAACCAATAAAACATAAGGATCTATGAAAAGAACGTGCTTCCTAGCTAACGAATCCGCAATCTCGTTCTGCGTCCTTGGAACGTAGCTTATCTTGAAATCCGAAAAACATAACCAAAGAGTTTGAATGATTTCCAGCTCAGTTGAGAAGTTTGGCCAATCTTGTGGCTGCTCTATCATTGCAATCATGTCCTTACAGTCCGTCCCAAACCTCTGATAGGTCGAGTGTTGTAGCATACTCTCCATTGCCCACTTTAACGCTTCCAGCTCCGAGTGTAGTGATGTCTCCCTCCTCCGCAGATTCCTTGATCCCATGAGCTGTATCTTCCCCAAAGTATCCTGCCAAACCCATCCCATTCCACTAAACTGCGCTGTGGAAGTCCACGAACCATCCACCATACAAATATTACTCAAGCTTAAGACTTGTGTTTCTTCATTATTCTGTGCATTTGGCAGATTCGGTACAGTTTCTCTTGCATTATACCAAGCTTTACACTCTCCCTCTGCATACCTAACTAGCTCCAATGGATCTCTGTCTATACCTCTAAACGGTGTATCATTCCTAGCTTTCCAGATATACCAAATTATCCAAGGATAAGGATCTCGATCATCCTCAGGCTCCAAAATACTATTCTTTCTCCAAAAAATATAGTCCATATTAGCATAAATACTTGGTACCGGAAAGATTTCAGAACTCGTCGGGGTTGATGATAATTTTCATGCTTGTAAGGCCGGAGGGCACTCAAAGATAGCATGAGTAACGGTCTCTTCTGGTGCCCCACATCTTGGGCAGTAATTATCACAACGCATATTACGGCGTACCAGATTCCTTGTTACAACCACCTGTCCGGATATTAATTGTCATATAAGATGGCATAACTTTTGTGGCGCATTCACCTTCATCGGATTCCATTATAGTTTACAGAAGAGAGATAGATATAACTCATGAAAATAAGAATTATAGAAATAAGTAATTAGTCACAAGGAAAAATCGAGTTTTTATTCAGCGATTTGTTTTCCTGCTTCTTTCAATAATATCTTAACAATAGATGTCAAAAAACATTCTAATCTACCAATCACGTTTTAAAAAAAAAAATCAAAGATACAAATCACGTTTTTGTTTACGAGTTATAAGATTATATATTAACTTACTGTTAACTTTTTTTCACTGAAAAATAATTATCTACAGTTCCTATCAGTTTAACGGTTCCAATACTGTCGTAAGAGTTTTTTAAAACTCGCTTTACTATACACTCGCATTTAATTTTCCAGACAAAGACACATTATCCATAAAAGCAAAATGACAAAATTTAAATAAACCAAAGAGTTGCAAATCTAACAATACTAAAAGACTAATATACTCAATGGAGAAACATGTCACCTCAGATTAAAAAATCAGTCAATCAGAAGATGTTGATTTGCCACGTCAAACGTTCTTTGACACAGAATTTACCGGGTCATTGTAATTGGGCTTATGACAATTATATCTGATTCATTATAATCTGACCATTTATCCTTCCAACCTAAATATTTGTAGCAAGCGATGCTGCCGCTCCCACTTCCTCATCGTCTTATCTGCAAATCGCTGTTACGATGTTGTTATGACGACTCATTCAATGAGCGATGCTAACCTTCCACCTCCATCCCTCTCTCTTTCCTCTTATATAAACCCTTCGCTCTAAGCTTTCACTAAACAAAATTCTGCAACCTCCATTCCATAAACCAATCGATGATCATGAAATCGGTTCAAATCTCAGGCAAGTCTCCAGTGGCCCTATATTGCATTCGAATCACCCTTCTTACGTCGAGGAGTGTGCCAATGTAACATTACAACCCGTTACGTTTTATTTTGAGTTTGATCTCACTCGTTCTTTTAGTTGTAGAAGATAGCTTATGATCTCGATAAACCTCACTGCATTTTGAGTCTAATACTAACTAAGAGAGGACACACATGGTTTCTACTCTTTTTCTGTACAGCGCTAGACAACCTCAAAAGTAATTACAAGGTGGCCTTGAGCAGGGATGATGCTAAAGTTATTGTTAATACGGGTACGTTTGGGTATCATTCTCTTCCTCGCGAAATAACACGGAGCATTATGAAAACTTTTGGTGATGGCTTTTGTGTGTTTCTTACTGTAGGTGTGAAATCGAGAAAAGGGGCAAGTATGTTTTGGTGTCTTGGTATCTTTATTGATTGTATTGGCGTTAGGTACTGATGTTTATACTGATGTATATTCATTTTCTCAGGGAAAGATCCAAAGATTGGATATGAATATGTTTATTATGATCAAAAGATAAACAATATTCTCTCTCTTCCTGCTACACTCAACGGTCAGTATTATGTATAAATCAACATGTTTTCTTTTGAATATGAATCAATATGTTTGCTTGCCTATTTGGTTTAATTTTTAGGCTTGCCATGCAAGGAAATCAGCTCCTGGTGTACAATTAGGTCTGTCTGAGCTGCAACTCGGTGTTAATCCACGGTTCGAAGGTACAAAATCAACTTTGTTGATTTTCAAATCCCTAATGTTTTCCCGTCAGCAGCATATGAGTTTTGATCATATAAGAGCCATATTCTCTTAACTTTACCGTGTTTTAGCAAAACAAAATTTTTTTTACCGTGTTGCTAAGTCTTTAGATATATAGACAAAGATGATGACAAATAGAGATGATGGTTACAGTAAACTTTCTTCTCAAAGGAAGCTAATTCTCTTTCTCTTTTCCAAACTTTTTGTTACCCATTTCATATTATTATGTGCATATGCTTTGTTCGGCACCCAAATTGTTCTGTTGAAGATGTTAATATTTTATACCTGGTATTGATTTAATAAGTTGTGTGTTGAGACTAATACTTATTCGGTTACAGAATCCATAAACCAAGCTGGTGTGGATTTCAATGAGTGCGAGTTAGTGACATGTATTTGTGCAATGTAGAAACTGGAAACCTCAAACTAAAAATGATGTCCTACATTATCTCAAAGCTGTAAAAGTGTGAAGAACATTTTCACTAACTATGTTAGGAAATATGCGATATTTCTTGGAGAACTGTTGTATTTTGTCGATCCAGTCATGAAATGGGTTCGTTTTGGTTTGTAAAAAAATTTCAATTAATCATTGGTTCTAATCAGAAACTGGCACTTGGTATTTCTAAAGTCAAACAAAAAATTAGAAATTAATAATTCTAAACTCAAACAAAATTAAAAACCAGTAGTAAATTTGATGAATGTTTGACATAAAACATAAATAAAGTATTTAAATCAAAACTAACATTTAATTATTTTTTTTAATTTTCCTCACCATCCTAATAATTACAAGAATAAAATACTAAAAACATTTCATATCTCTTATTTGCATTTAATCAGATTTAATTTATAAATTTAAATTTGAATGTTTAATAAATCAGAAATAATAAGGAAAACAAGAGCGTAGTCCGAGAAACCATCTAATAACTTTTATAAACTAATCAAAAATAATGTAGGAAAATTAATACTCACCACAATACCATTTAATAGTATTTTAATTCAAGACTTTCATAAATGTTATTCAAAATTTCAAATGAAAATTAAATATACAAAAGTATAACATAGGCGTAAATTAACAGCCGAAGAAAATAATATCATACTTCATTTTTCTTCTTTGGTGTTAGCAGTGCAATTCATTTTTGGTTTCACAAAATTGTAAATATATTTTATAACATCAAAAATATGGTATATAGTAAGAGAAATCCATCCAGGTATACTTTAAATTCTCTAAGAAAAACTATTCAAAATGTAAAATCTTCTGTTAAAATTATATTCTCAGACATTGAAAATCACTGTGGGTTTATTTACACAATACAGTTTTAAATATGGGAGTTGAGGCTTATATGCTGGTACGTAACACTTATCTCTTCTTTTGTATGATTATATAGCATTTTGCAAAGTTCATCAGATATGTGTAAAACATAAATGTTACTCATAAATATGGGACGTAGCAGAAGATGGTGAAAGACCTTTCATCACTTTCAAATATCACATATCTGGTCAAGAAGAAGGTCCCTACATCTATATATGGGATTAACGTTGCGGAAAAGATCTTTTTTCATCATTTATCTTATACCTTTTGGATAGGTTATCCTGGTGCAGTTTCTAACACACCGACATACATTCTCATGTCAGAAACTACCATGGAACTTAACATGGAGGCATCTGCAGAGAACAAAAACACTCCGATTAACTTAGCTCAGAATACGTACTGGAACTTGGTGGATAATGACTCATGGAACATTCTTGACCACATGATACAGATTTGGGGTCCACATATCACCCATGTGGATCAACACACAGATCATGCGAGATCCTTACGGGAAAGGGATCTCCTTTCGCTTTCACCACAAGAAATGGATAGGCGAGTCTACAAGAGAGGTGGGTATCGGATATGATCATAACTACGTATTGGACTGTCCTGATCAAGAGAAGGACGGGCTGAAACATGCAACAAAGCTGAAGGACGATGCGAGTGAAAAAGTGGTTTTACATGGATGTGGTTTAGGTAACTGATTGGAATAACTGGCCGTTTAAATTATTTATGTCTTCATATATATATAAATTTTAAAAGTCACGGTTACTATATATTTACAAGGAGACTTGGATTTTTCCAGAGACATGTTCATTTTCTCATTCAAAAATAATATTCCAAAGCTTTGGTCTATTGAATTGTTTTTGACTATCCAAAAACAATATATGGAGTTTTTGACTCATTAACACAAATAAGTATTGCTGACTCGAAAGTATTTGATTTACACAAAATATTATAAATTTTTAAAGTTATTGATCATCAATTATCTAAACTATCGCTTTAAATATATGGTACATCAAAATAAAGTTTGGACTATAACTTTTCTTTAAATAGTTTTAAGATTAAAAATTAGTCAGTCTCTTATGTAGAAGGATTAGCTTATTGTTGGATCTATAAAAGTACGAACATTATGGTAACGTCATAAATTTTTATATTAAAATTATAACAAGCTTATAGACATTATTAGAAAAGCTTAAAGAAATATTGAAGAAAAATATTAAAATACAGAAAATAGTACTACATCACTTCATATAAAAAGAAAGAGGAGTTGAACGACAAAGGAAAAAACCACCCACAATACACCTTTGTCATGTTCTTTGTTGTAATTGAGTATTTTGGTTTATTAGAACGTAAATCTGTCTTTAAAACTAGGCAAAAAACTTTGTTTTAAAATAAGAAAGGTTTTTTTTACATTGGCCTATAACAATAATTATTACCTATTTACATAGAAAACAATGTAAAAATAAATTATAAAAATTAAATAATACAGAAATAAAATATTAAACATGATTTGAATAACAAATATAAAAATGTGATGTTAAGATTAATAATATATTTTCAAAATAACCAAAATATGTAAAAAAAAAATATTTTGGATAATAACTAAAGTTTAACAATTTTTAATTCATTTCACATTTTTCATCATCCCATACATATTTTAGATAATAAAAATAATAAATTACAAGTTTTATTCATTTCTAATTCAAATTACTATTTATATTTTTATAAATAGATATAATATTGAAATATAAATAGTAGTGACAATAAAATTGGAGAACCTATATTACTGACCACCTAAATAAATAGC
Organism: Brassica napus; assembly: GCF_020379485.1. Taxonomy (NCBI): domain Eukaryota; kingdom Viridiplantae; phylum Streptophyta; class Magnoliopsida; order Brassicales; family Brassicaceae; genus Brassica; species Brassica napus. The sequence continues at coordinate 16,562,340 of NC_063449.1, forward strand.
AAGTTCTTAGAGCATCTCCAATGGTGTTACCACCGTTGGAGTCTTTATGATTATTAAACTAATTTTTTTTTTTATAATAGTTAAGGATTCTAATCAAAATAGTATGTCCAATGGTGTTTTCCAATTTGGAGTCCTTAGCAATAAAAAAATATTAAATTTAAAAACATGTAAAATTTAAAATTTTATTTATTACATGATTAAATATTAAGATACAATAATTATTAATTTTCATCACCAAATTTGTTCCAAATGTTTTCAATTAAATCATTTTTCAATTGTTTATGTATACGCCTATCGCGAACATGAGTCCGAACGCCAAGCATATTACCGAGATTTGAAGGCATGTCGGTACTATAAGACATATCCACCCGTGAACTTCTGGTGACGTCTCCTTCTTCAAATTCAGATGTATCGTACTGAGTGTATCCATCACGTTCATTTTCGGCTATCAAATTGTGTAGTATGATACATGCTCTCATAATCTTCCCTATCTTTTTCTTGTCCCATGAAAGAGCCGGGTTTTTCACAATCGCAAATCGAGCTTGCAATACTCCAAAAGCCCGCTCCACATCTTTTCGGGTTGCTTCTTGAACTTTAGCAAATAACTCAGCTTTAGGACCTTGAGGAAGTGAGATCAATTGGATAAATGTTGACCATTTTGGATATATACCGTCTATGAGGTAGTATGCCAAATTATACATGTGTCCGTTGACCACGTACTCAACCCTGGGAGCTCGACCTTGTAAAACGTCATCAAAAAAAGGAGACCGATCGAGGACATTAATATCGTTTAAGGTACCTGGAGGACCAAAGAAAGCGTGTCATATCCAAAGATCGTGTGAAGCTACAGCCTCTAAGAAAATTGATGGCTTTCCTGATCCACGGGTGTACTGTCCTTTCCAAGCGGTTGGGCAATTTTTCCACTCCCAATGCATACAGTCAATGCTTCCTGCCATCCCAGGAAACCCGCGTTTCTCTCCAATGTCGAGTAGGGGTTGAAGATCCTTTGGTGTGGGTCTTCGTAGATACTCATCTCCAAATAACTGTATTATTCCTTCATTGAATTGTTGTAAACACGAAATTAACGTGCTTTCACCAAGACGGAGATATTCGTCAACCGCGTCAGCCGCAGAACCATAAGCAAGAAGACGAATGGCTGCAGTACATTTTTGTAGTGGAGAAAGACCAGGCCTCCCGGTTGCATCTCTTCTTTGTCGAAAGAATGGAACGTGCTCTGAAAGGCGATGGACAATACGGTTGAATAATTCCTTCTTCATACGGAAACGGCGTCTGAATAAATGTGCCGGAAATGTCGAATCTTCGCTGAAGTAGTCATTCCATAAATGGTTGTGTCCCGCTTCATGGTTTCGTTCTATATAAGCTTGTTTCCTTTGCTTACTGGTTTGGGCCTCCACTATGTTGTTGTATGTATCTTCCAAGATATCGTCGAAAACTCCGTTCAATCTTTCTTCGAGTTCATCGGATGAAGATGATGACATTTTAGGTATCCTCCTTGAAAAAAAAATATAAAGCCAAACGGTTTAGACTCCTTTTAACATATCTAAAAAAAGTAGGGGAAATTGGAAATATACAACAAAAAAACTAATAGATTGTCCCTATGCCATAATATGAACAAGAAGTTGTCCACTTAGCATAATTTTTATGTAAACCCAATTAAGTCCCTAATCTAATCCTAAAACGTTTTTTGTAAAATTAATAGTTAAAAACAAATTAAAAGTAAAAGAAAAAACATATAGTAAATAAACAAAAGGGGATAATCCCAAATCGTGACTTAGAACCCTAATTTCGCCTCCTCCTTTGGCGATAGAGAACAAAAGACGATTTCAAGTCATCGGCGTGTCAGAGCTCGCCGTCGCCGGTGCTCCTTCTGCCCGCTAGGACTCCGGTGGTGTTCTTCTTCTTCTTAATCGCAGTATCAGAGACCACGTCTCACTTCGCATCTCGTTCTCAAGTAACTCGCCGAACACCACTGAAGCTCGTACTTCACCGATAACTGAAGCTCGTCCCTTTCCGATCTGGAATATACTCTCTCAGCTCTATTTCAAGCAAACCAATCGATACTTTTCAGGTTTGTTTGTGAATTTTTTTTTTTGCATGTCTTTGTATCTTTTACTTGAGTCTTTTTTTAATCATAGTTTGACTGTCATAGGTTTCGATTTTAGTTTCTGTGAATGATTTAGGCTTCTATCTTATCAAAGTTGCTTACTTTTTTGATTGTTGGTTTGTGGCAACCGATCTCTTGTACCTGTACTTGTTTCTCTTGACATTGAAGGAGAATGGATTTGTATTGGATTGGGTATTGACATCTATAAAGCATGTAAAGTATGTGGTTTGTATTTTTGTATGTCTTAGGTGATTTTGTTTGATTTGTTTTCACTAGTATGTCTGTCTTTGGACGATTGTTTTATGATTAAAAGTAGCATGAATATTGACTGTTGTGATTGTATTTGTTTCCTTGTGCATTGTTCTCAGACACCTCGAGCTTTTCAGGTTTGTATAAGAACTTGTGACTTGATTTTCATGTCTTTCTTTTTAAAATTTCTGTGTTTCATTATCATAGTTTGCGCTTGATATGTATCGACTTTAGTTGAGATAGTTAGTGTTAATGATTTAGGTGTCGGAATTTATCAAAGTTTAATTCTTTTGATGTTTTTGTTGACCTTGCGCTTGATGCTTAAGTATTATGAACTTTTATTATGATGAATTTGTTTTATGAGTACTGACTGTGGTGAATGTATTTGTTTCATTGTTCACAGGTATGACGATGGATCAGTTGCCAAAAACCCTATTCAAACAGGGAACGGAAACACAAGTTGAGAAGGTCAACAACACTTGTCGCACTTCCATACTTAAGAAGGTGGAGAAGTATGTTGAAGCAGAGTACAAGGAAGTGTTGGGTGATCCGGTATTTGCTCAGGTTATGGTCATTTATGTGCACAAGCTTAAGTATTCGGGTAGAGTGATCCACAGCTTCGTTTGTAAGCAGCTTCTGACCGTAAAGCACCATGAGTTGTGGTTCCATTTTGCTAGGAGGGCTCTCAGATTTTCAATGCAAGAATTCCATGCGATCACTGGTCAGAAATATAAAGACGACGAGCCTGACTTGGATATTGATAACTGGAGAGGTGATAAAGGGTTTTGGAGTAAGTTGCTGCGGAGAAAAGGAAAAATTAGCCTACAGCAAATCAGGAAGGTGCATCTGAAATCTTGTAATACATGGTCTCATGTTAATAGGCTGAGGATGGTGTATTTGTGTGTGATTGTTGGTCTGGTTATGGCGAAGGATGAGAAGGTGTGCATCCCACACAAGTACATCAAGCTGGTGATGGATTTCGATAAGATGAGAAAATTTCCGTGGGGTCTTCATTCTTTTGATGCGCTTGTGACTACCATTACCGAAGCTAGGGATAAAGTGAAGACACAGAACAGTTATGTCATAGATGGATTCTAGTATGCACTTCAAATTTGGTTGATGGATGCTATTCCAGACATCGGGTCTCTTTTGGGTGAGAAGCTCAGAGAAGGCGTCACTAGCATGAGATGCAGAAATTGGAAAAGATCTGCTAAGGTTTCCTGTGAGGATATTATTAGCATTGAGTCTGATTTTGTATCCACTGTAAGTTCTGATTCCTTTAATTAATGTGATTGCATTTCATGATTCTTAATGTTTGTGTTTAACTTTTGTACTTTGTTTTTTTGCAGGGAGTTGTGTCTCCATACATCTCTTCAACTGGAAATGGCAATGTCATTGTTGATGCTGGGTTTGAATGAGACAATGAGATGAATGACGAAAGGGTCGATCTGATCATTGACATGTACAGAAAGAAGTATGACTGGAGTAAGCATGTTTGGGGTTATCAGGAAACTGTACAACCATATGCGTACAGTTCTGAGGAAGATGGTTCAAAGGAAGAAGATGGTTCAAAGGAAGAAGAGGCTGGAGAAACAAGTGACTGTGGAATGGAAGAAGAAATAGAAACCGCCCATGTGTCTCCTGCAAAGAAGAGAAAGAACCAGTATCAGGATATTGGAGCCGAGTCAAGGAAGAAGAGGTTACTTTGCTAAAGATCAACCGACAAATACAGAGATCTTGAATAGGGAATGAAGTCCTATATCCAGGTTATGTTTAAGTCTTCTTTTACTGCCTTAGGGTTTGAGGTACGCGACTTAATTGAAGACCGGTTTACCAAATTAGAGCAAACGATCCTTTCATCTCAGTCTCAGATTGGTGTTCCGGCTTATACTCAGACTCATGGTGCTGTTCCGGCTTATACTCCTACTCCAGCTGCTGCTACGACATCTACTCAATGATTGTGGTGCTTATTCGTTGAAGTTCATAGAGTGCCATCTACTTGGTTTAGATTTCTCTTTGGTGAATGACGAGAACATCCAAGAAGCCCGACACAAGATAGCGTTTGATCTTTGGGAAGCAGCAAATGATGAGGCCTTGCAGTATCGAATGTCCACATTTAAGCCTCCAAAGCGTGCTCCGGAAAAAATGGTTGAACTCTTTTGAGTTCATGATTATTGTCTTTGATAGTTTGTGGTTTATCATTTCAATTCATGCACTACTGTTATTGTTTTGAAACGGATCTACTATTTCAGTTCATGATTATTGTTTATGTTTCGAAACTGATATATTAAGTGATTTAGGGTATAGGGTTTGAACCCTATCTAATTTATTTGAGTTCATGATTAATTGTTGTTGTTAGTTGTTGTTATAATTTATATTTTAAATAAAAACGAGTTGAAACCCCTAAATTCATTACGGTTCAAACCCCCAGGTCGCTCTGCTTCCAGAAGAAGAGAAAATCGCACGGGTGTGTGAGGTCGCTCCACCAGGTCGCTCTGCTTCCAGAGCGGGGGCCTCACCCCGCTTCAAGACGTCGCTCCGAATGCCAGCTTCGTTTCTTCAATTTTGCACGCGGGTTGCGGTCCTCGCTCCCCATGGTCGCTCCACTTCTTGAAAGTTGTCGACGAGAGGTTGAGCTCGGAGCGGGTGCCTCACCCCGCTGCGGGACGTCGCTCCGAATACCAACTTCATTTCTTCTTTTTGCGTGCGGGCTGCGAACCTCGCTCCGTCTTGGTCGCTCCCATTCTCGAGAGATGTCGACGGGGTGTTGGTTCAGAGCGGGTGCCGAACCCCGCTGCAAGAGGTCGCACTGCCTTCGTTTCGTCTGGAGTGGGTGTCGTAGGTCGCTCCCATTGCCCGCTCTGGTGCTCTACTCGCTCAAACAACACTTTCCACTCCCTTTTTGATCCCAAATGCTTAAAAGTACCTCCAAGAACTCCAATGGACACTCCAACACCTGATAAAGACTTATGCAATGCAAAAAGGAAACTAAAATGCATAATCCTTAATCTAAATGACCAAAACATGCAAGAATGAAGAGTTAAAACAATGCAAATGTGCAAGATATCAACCCCTAAATTCGATTTGGTTCAAACCCTATACCCTAAATCATGTTATAGGGTGTAGTATTTAACAAGAGTAAATAAGAATTATGTGTTTAAGAATTTACAATATAGTATGTAACATGACGATTTTAATTGATTACTAAGATATGTTTTACAGATTAGTATTTTCAAATTTTGTCTACATATAGTTCTCAGATGTCGATTTTAGTGTATTAGAGTGTAGTATTTTAGCAGCCAATATAAGTGTTATAGAGTATAACCCAATTACGATTTATACCCACTAGGCCCACCCGAAAATGTTTAAAACCCGACCCTAAACCCGGATCCACACACCCCCAATCACGTTATTTTATTTTCATTTTTCGAAACTCAAGAAAGTAAAGTAGAGAGAAAAGGGGATTAGGGTTCTTTCTCTGCGAATCCTGGGAATCTAGCAACGAAATCACAATGACCAGTTCGTCAACATCTTCTGCTCGTTTTCCTCGAATCTCTACTCATGGTGTGCATACAAGATGTTGGTGTGGCGAGGGCATAACCACGTTTGGTTCATCGACGGCGGAGAATAGGTATCGACGATTCTACCAATGCGAAATCGCAAGACATGTAAGTCCCTGTTTCGATTTCGTGTTGCAGATTAAACCAAACTATATCACTTACATTTACAGTTCAAAATACAATACTGACTGATTTTTGTTTCTTTTGCGATAGAGAAAAACTGAGAATCATCTATTTAAATGGATCGATGAAGCTTTGATTGAGGAGATTCGGATGGTGGATGTGAAACATGAGAGGGTTGCTCAAGAGATTACGATGTTTGAAGAAAGGGTTATGGAAAAGGTGAAATCCGAGATGGTTAGAGTTGAACATGAGATGTCCGAAAAGCGTAAAGAAAAGGTAGACTTGGAGTTTGCTAGAGTTTCACAGGAGATGAAACATAAGCTAAAGATAGCGACGGTGGCTATGGTAGTGGTAGGAGCAATCGTAGGAATATGGACTTCTCTTAGTGCCTGAGCAAGTTCTAGTGATCGGTTGCTTGTTGTCTGAGTTTGATGGGTTCAGAATCTCTTAAGTTTGCAGTATTGTTTTGTTTTCATTATGATCGACTAATATACACTCTATGGATACTTGTTTATAATCGTTGGCTTTATAATCAGCTTCAGTTCACAATCTATTACTTATTGTTTGATTTCTGTATTTCAAAGCTAGCTTCAATTTATAGTATAATGATTAAAGAGTAAAGGTTGCAGAGAAACCTATTGATCAGCTTCAGTTTACAACTTATTGTCAAATAGATAACATTGCAGAAAATCAAGGAATGATTGCATAAAATCAAGTAAACCACAAGAAAATCCAGAAGCAAGTAAACAAAGCAAATCGAGTAACCAACACCATAATGAAAAACAAGAAAATCCAAAACAAAGACATGTCTAAATGGCTCTGTCACACGTAGCCCTGTTATGATTCTCTTCGCCACATCGACTGCACATGCGCCTCTTTTTTTCTTGAGCTCCTTGCGATGAACGGAGCTTGTCTTCAACTGTCTCATACCTGCATTTTCTTCTCCTTCCTGCTACTCGTCTTGATTCAGGAGCTAGCACATCAGCATTCCGAACAGTATCTGGAACCACCCAACTATCCTCAGGAACACCTATTGGATTGATAGTTTCTTGATAAGCTGTTCTCCAAGTGGAAGTCGTGTACATGTCATTCGTTAGTAACGATGGGGCTCGGCCAACTGTTAAACCAGCCTTGATTACGTGTCTACATGGGATTTTCAGTAGTTCGTATTTTCCACATGAGCAGGTTCTTCTGTCCAAATCAACCAGGCAGTCGATTGTATCTCCACGAACCAAAAAACGATGCTCGTTTACTGGCTGGACAAGAAACGTTTTACCCTTGTTAATCCGTCTATCTATCTTTTTCTCGATGGCAATAGTTAATGGTTTTGTGTGCTTCCTACGTCGTGTGCGTCGTTCGAAGAACCAACGGGACAAAGGAAGGACTGGATACTCTCTTGGTGAGCGCAAAGTAGAGTTTATTGATTCAGCCAGGTTTGTCGTTCTGATGTCGTACATGTATCCTTGAAACTGACAGCGAGGCCACTTTGTAACATCTGCATCTGTTAAATATTTTCCAATAGCTGGACTAATATTGCACACAGCTTGGAATCGCTTCTGAAAATCAACAACTCTATAAGCTTTAGAAGCTTTTGCAATCAATCCAACCACTCCCTTTCCTCTGTAATGTGTGACCACATTATTCAACAAATGGTGAATACAAATTCCACGTTGAGAAAGAGGATACACATTCTCAAGCGCCTTACAAAGTGAATTATTTCTGTCTGACACAAAAGCAAGAGCACGCTCGTCCGGAACAACAACCTTTAGTTGTCTGAAAAACCAATCCCATGAACGATCATTTTCTGGGTCCACAACCGCAAATGCAATAGGATACAAGTTGGAGTCTCCATCTAAAGTTGTTGCAACAAGTAATACCCCTTTGTATTTGCTCTTCAAAAATGTCTCATCAACAACAAAAACTTTTCACATGGCTGTATGAAAACCTCGTACTGATTGCCCAAACGAAACGAAGAGAAATCTGAATTTACCATCAACATCGGTTTCGTAAAAGGTGTGTGTTCCTGGATTAGCTTCTTTCAGCATGTGCAAGTATTTCAGAATTTTTCCAAAACTCTGCTCGGGAATGCCTCTAACCAGACTAATTGCATACTCACGAGCATCCCACGCGAATGATTTAGATATCTCACATTCATGTTCCATTCTCATAATATGTATGATATCATTATCTTTTGGACCTTCTTTGACACCATCATACCTATGCATTATTAGACTCCCAATAGTTTTTGCAGAAGCTGTCCGACCACCATTATTCATACTTGACGCAGCACATGTATGATCCGCCACATATTTTTTTATGATGAAATATGTGGATCCCGATAACCCCTCAGCACGAACACTCCACTTACACTTGTTGTCCACGCATCGGATGTACCAATGTTTTCTATCTGAATTCACCACTTTGTAATCGAAGTTATTCTTCATTGCTGACATTTCCAATGATGCTTTCAACTTTGATTTGTTTTGAAACGTTTCACCCCTCTTCACAACATCCTTCAAAGAGAACCGAAAACTTTTTCCCCTATCGTCTTCTTTTCCACATAAGTCAACATCTTTATCTTCTTCTTAGGCGTTCGAGTTACATTCGTCTTCAACATCCTTGCTCGATTCAGATGAACTACCAATGCCATCTCGTGGTGAAAACGAGGAAGGCTCACCTAGCTCTCTGAAAGGCGATTTAGATTGCTCCCCATCGAGCTCAATGTTGTCGCTATTTCCATTGACAGGTGAAATAGACACACACAACTTTGTAGAATCTTTTCCACGTACATATGTAAGAAAATTCTTGACTTGCCGATCATTCCCAATGATAACTGGGGGACAGTCTATCGTACTGATTAACTCCATAGGTAAGTAGCTTAACTCAAGCTCGACATCGTTTTGGCCAATTCCAAAATCCTCAAAAGCTGTAGTCCTTAGATCTTGAAAGGAACTTGTCAATTCCACAGCCAGTACTCTACCTACTTTTTCCTTATCAAAAGCAAATCTCCATCCTTTACAGGGATCAAATTTCCACATTCCACAAGAGGCATAGATATGCATGTTCTTCAACAATGGATTCAAATTTTTGGGGTGGTTTCAAAATTAATCAAGAACATGTGAAAAAGAAGAGAGAGATCACGGTTATTTAAAAAAAAAACTAACTTTAGGAAACACGTAAAATTTGGAAAAATAAAGATTTACAGAATATTTTTCAACAGATTTTGTAGAGATTTAAGGAATATTTTCCAAAATAATTCGAATTTGGCAGAACATGCATTCTGCTGCCAGTAGATTGTAATATGATGGTAGATACGACGGCAGAATGTATAATCCGGCAGAGATAGGTTATAGTATCTTAGTAGATAACGAAATATTACCATGGTAGATTATTAGTAACTTGCAGATTCTGTGATTCCCAGCCAATAGATATATAGGAAACAGTAGTTCATGAAATCTTTCGTGTTTCAGATTGTAAGCAAAACCGTAACCTTTTATTTCTGCGGTAGTAGACCGATTACCAAATCGTAGATTTTAACATCTGTAAGCGCCAGATATCTATGTAGTTAACCGAAACTACGATCTACATAGCCGTAGTTAGTAGATTTTGTTTTCTGCTATCCGAAGATCAAAATATGAAATTATGTTTCACTAATATTTAGTCAACCAAATTATTTTTATATGATTGTTCCATGTTTATGTACATTTTGAATATTTTTTTCATAATTTTCTGACTCTTAAAATAATTGATATGAATTTTTGAAGTTGGCCATGGGTATCTAAGTTCAAATCCGACCAAAAAAGGATATATGGTAGAGGGACAATGTAGTTGTTTTTCTGTGGTGTTTTGGCAATTTTTTCAAAAAAATATAAGCTTTTTTTAAATTGTTTTTAAAATGTCTATGATACAAGTTCAGATTCTATAGACATTTGTCATCATTTTTTTCGACAATTTTTAATATGGTTTCTATAAGTTTTATTTTTTAATGTTTTATAGGAATCATGAACTAAATCACTAGTCTTAATACTTATTCTAAGATTAAATGAATCTCGATTATTACATTAGTTTTGTGAATCTAAAACATTAGTCTTGTTATACATGATTTAATAGTTTAATGAATCTAAAACATTAGTCTTGTTACATTAGTTTTGTGGTTATACGAATCATGAACTAACACATTAGCCTTCTTAAATTGTCTAAGATTATAGCAATCTAAAACATTAGTGTTATTATACATGATTTAGTTTGGTTTGGTTAAAGGAATGATGAACTAGAACGCCAGTCATCATCTATAGGTAAAGAGTTTATGAAGCTATACGAAACAACTAACCGGATTGGTAAACGAGAAGCAACTAAAGAGAAGCAAGTAAAGGGATTGCGTTACCTAATTAAGAGAAGCAGTACTTCGAGATTACAACTTGTTGGATAAAACACTTGTAGCAACTTCAAGTAGTAGCAAAAGCTTACAACAACTTGGTAGCAACAAGATTACAACTTGTTCGAGAAAACACTAGTAGCAAAAGGAAACAAAAGGAAACAAGAACTGATGGAAACAAGGCAAACGAGATAGCTAGCTAAAGACAGGCTTGAGGGAAACTTATAGAACATAAAGTGATACAGAAGAACCCGTGACTTGGTTCACATGAGCTAAACAACAAAACACTTTCACAACTCCAAATGCACCTGTGACCTGGTTCACATGTCCTGCTGCTGAACCTGAAACAACACAAAAGACAAGCTTAACCAGCTTCTGCTCACTCTCATTACCTTGATCCTTAAACTGTCTAAGTTGTGTCTGAAAGTCACTCATCTCCTTCATAACAGCCACATCCCACCATTTCCAAACATGGCAGTCTCCATCACCAGCATTGTCGCACGTGAAGTACCTTCTGCCTGGATCTTTAGGAGTGTAAGATGTTGCAACAACAGGCTCACCACCACAGTAGCATGTCGTCGGGATTCCATCATCAGCCTCATGTTGAGGTGGGTACTGAACCGGCTCTGCAATATTGTAGCTACTCTCACCTTCATCCGCGTACATTTCAGCTTCTGCTTGAAGAAGGGAGGTTATGTCATACTCGTCTGATGAAGAAGGCTGGCTGTACGAATAATCTTGTCCAATGATTCGTTAACCTGAAAGAAATAATGTAAACAAAGAAGATAATAATGTAAGCGAAGAAGATAACAATTTTAAGAACACGGTTAAACAACAACAATCACAGAGCATTAGAGCAACGACCACCGATTGAACAAAACAAAGGGATCGAGTTAGAACCGATTGAACAAAACATGACAAAAGATTAAGGTAGAAAGCAAACACATATAAACCGTAAGAAAACACATCGACGTTGTAATCGATTGAAACCACAATGGGTTTTGAAACCGTAAGAACAAACGAGAAGATTGTAAAACTCGATTGTAACTCGGTTGTAATAATCGATTGTAAGAACAAACGAGAAGATCCCCAAATCGTTTGAAACCAAAATCGTTTTCAAACCCTAACTACAAACAAAAAGATCCCTAAATTGATTGAAAACCCAGATCGTTTGAAACCCTAACTTCAAACGAACCTAATATAAATCCATAAATCCAAATCGATTGAAAACCCAAAACCGAACCCTAAATTGAGAGGAAAACAACATGGAACCTAATCTAAATCCATAGATCTGCAAGAGAAGGCTTCGATTTACCTTGGTATCCCGCCTTTTTGTCGACAGCTTTTTTTTTTCCTTGGCTTCGGTCGAAAATGACATCTTTTTTTTTTTGCAATACGAAACACAAAAATCCACCCACCGAATCACACACTGCCACGTCCCTAAGGATCAAGTCCTTTAAATCCTTTGTTTACGGATTGATCCTTACATTACTTAGCTCTAATAATATTATTCTATTCAGATTACCCTAGGATTAACAGCTAAGGACTGCTCACGTTACCCCGTTGCGGGTGCTCTTATGACAGCTGACTGAAGTTTTAAAACGAAACTCCTTACTGATTTTTTTCACACAAGGATACAACCAAGCGAACAGCATGGGTGTATACGATAAACACAGTAGATAAAGGAAGAGAGAACCTTAACGAATAGTCTAACACAAAATACAAAATGGAATCAAAGACTTGCAGAAGCAACATGAATCTCATCCAAGTCCAAAATTTTATATTAAAAAGGGAGTAACGAAGATACCAAAGGAAAGTAGTAATCAGATGCTCAAAAAAAAAAGAAAAAAGTAGTCTTGCGAACAAACTCAGAGGCCCAAAAACTAAGTTTTAATCAATACACACGGGTTTAAGCTGATGAAGCAGCTGCCTTGTTCCTTGGCTTGGCTTCGGTACCTACAGTAAGAAAAATGCGAAATAGTTGGATTACAAACATATACACTTATAATAGATTCAAACTGGTGAATGATAAAAAGTTAGTGAAGAAAGGAGGTTGTACCTTCTCTGAAACCGGTCTTGAACCTGCGAGGCACATTGCGAAGATACCTCATCCTTCCAGTTCCTGTAGTCTTTCTACGGATCGCCTTCACACTCCAGTTGTCTGATAAAATTGAACACACACATCATTTCAAATTCAAAACAGAGAAGCTTCACGAGATGTGCAAAATCAAAGAAATGAAATAGAAAGAGACTAAAGCGAAATGATATCTCTTATTGGTACAAATGATCTATTGACCATGAATCGATGGACTCGATATACCAAAACAGATTACAAAATCGATTCAAATACGAAGAACGTTCCATTTCTCAATCAAGATGATTTAGAGTGACTTAATCAAACACTATAAAACGAAAGCTGAGAGAGGGAGAGAGAGATGCATACACGTCCTCTTGCGAGCGGCGGGGTAAGCACAAGCGGAGCAACGGCTCTTCTGGATGTGGAAACTGCGACGGCCACATCTCACACAGAGCGTGTGACTCTTGTTCCTCCTCTTTCCGAAACTTCCCGTTCCCTTCGTCTGCAATCCTCAACAAATCAAAATCAGCTATTGATACCAACAATCAAATATGCAAAACATAGATGACAACGAGAGAGAGATCACCATTGCAGCGAATGTGAGTAAGAAAACACTTGGGGTTTCGGCGTCGTGAACGAAATAGGTCAAGAAAACTTTTTATATAAACCTAGGGTTTTCTTGTTGGGGGGGTTTGTTGGATCGAAAGGCCCATTAAGGTTTTAATTGCACCTAAAGAGTCCCATGGTCTCAAGTGTTTAGAGTTTGTACCGATCGATCCTAGCACACATCTTGATTATGATTACGTCGACTATAGGGTGAGTAATGACAAAAAAAAAAATTATTGGTGTTAGATTGTTTGTGGTTTTTTTTTATGTAGTGTTTGGAAATTTTCTGAACTCATCTAGCGTAGTTTCTTTTTCTTTAAAATAAGGGAAGTTTACTCAAACATTACATATTTTATACTCATCTATACAATTTTTTTTTATTACTGCCATTTTTTTATACCAATCGTACCCTTTTTTCGTTATGAGAAAAAACGCATTTACAAAAATGCTATACTTTTTAATGCTACGTAATCAAAAACTTAGCGCCACGTAGGAATTCGGTTCCGTGTTTTCATTAAGTCAGCCGTAAAGCGATATATACGTCGTTATGGCTGAGTTATTGCTACGTTGCGGCTGAATTAAACAACGCGGCTGACTTAATAGAAAACAGCTGACTTAAAAACATAAATCAGCCATTAGTTACGGCTGATCTACAGAAATATGGCTGATTTATGGGATAACGGCTGACTTATGTACACAAGTTACTGATGACTTATACATCGGCGGTTTGATTTCTAGAAAATTTGGTTGAGTTGTAGTTAAGATAGGGCTGAGTTATGTTTCCACAGGTGAGTTAATGAACATCGACTGGCTCAGTTATTGAATTTACAGCCGACTTATGGGATGTTGTTATGGCTGAGTTATATTTAATCAGCTGTAATTGGATGGATTAACAGTAAACTCAGCTTATTTACAGCTGACTTCTTAGCGAAAGATTAATTACTAGAATATCATTTGTTTGACGGCTGATTTATTTGACGATACGGCTGACTTATGATTTTTCATCCTAATTACAGCTGATTTATTAGCAAAAGATTAATTACTGAAATAGTATCCACGTTTTGGCTGACTTACATTGTACATAAGGGCTGATTTATTTAGGCTGAGTTATATATTCGTTTGGCGGCTGACTAACCGATTTTCCATGTCATCTGCGATGTCATATGCGATGTCATCAATTCCGATTTGTCATGTCATCACTAATGTTACAACAATAAAATAAGAGTATATGTTATTCTTCATTCTTCATCTTCTTTATCTATCTTCTTCAACTTATTCTTTATCTTTCTCTGAGATCTTATGGATCTGGTAATTATTGTTTCCGCAACTGGGCTTAAAAACATAGATTTTTTAAAATTGAAAATATGAGACAGATCTACTACAGTCGTCGTCATTTTCGATGATGATCGGTTAAAGAAAAAGCTTCCTCTCCTCCAGTGTCATGTATGGCGGTCCGACATCCTGCTGCTCCCTCTCTCATTGGATTTGTCGTCTTGCAAAAGAAGAAAGACTCAAAGAGAGAGATGAAGAAGCTAAGTCCCGTAAATTGTAAGAAAAGGAGAGAGTTGAACAAAAAAAAGTAAGAAAATGAGAGAAGACGAAGAAGAATATGAATTTGAAAGCTGATTTTATATGTTTGATGACTCAGATGATGCGTCATCTGAATATGATAACTTTTGTTCATACAGTGAGTCTCCAACACATACGTTATGGTTGAATTATGCATACGTTACGGCTGAGTTATGCATACGTTACGGCAGAGTTTATAATTTTTATAACTTTACAGTTCTATAGTTTAGGGTTTGAAGTTCAAATCTAAGAAAAGATTAAAGTTTTAATATTGTTTTCAAATGATTAACTTTATAATTTTTATAACTTTATAGTTCTATAGTTTAGGGTTTGAGGTTCAAATTTAAGAAAAAATAAAGTTTTAATATTGTGTTCAGAGTTGAAGGAATGAGTTTGTTCTTGCCCAAAATATTTTGTTCCCGCCCACAATACGAAGTGTCGCGAAACAAATTATACTTGACGGCTGAGTTATAGGAACGTTACGGCTGGCTTATACCATTCAGATACGTTACGACTGAGTTATGCATACTTTACAGCTGAGTTATGCATACATTACGGCTAAGTTATAATCAAATTACGGCTGAGTTATGCATACGTTACGACTGAGTTTATAATTTTTATAACCTTATAGTTCTATAGTTTTGGGTTTCAGGTTCAAATTTAAGAAAATATTAAATTTTTAATATTGTGTTCAAAAGATAAACTTTATAATTTTTATAACTTTATAAATCTATAGTTTAGGGTTTGAGGTTCAAATTTAAGAAAATATTAAATTTTTAATATTGTGTTCAGAGTTGAAGGTTTTTTTCCCGCCCAAAATATTTTTTTCCACCCAAAATACGAAACGTCGCGAAACATATTACACTTGACGGCTGAGTTATAGGAACGTTACGACTGGCTTATACCATTCAGATACGTTACGGCTGAATTATGCACACTTACAGCTGAGTTATGCATACGTTACGGGTGAGTTTAATTATAAATCAACCCTAATCTAAAACCTAAAAACAAAAAAAGCTTGCAGCCGTGTCGACAAAATCTAAACCTATGTAAATTACCGTGTGTTTCTTCCATATCACGAGAGCCGGGAGGTCATTATTGTCTTCTTCCTTCACCGCTGCAGTCCCGTTACCACGAGAGCTCCGACGTCTTCAAGCCACACAACGGTTTTGTTACCTCCTCCACCATCAAGATCCTCTAACTTATCCACTTTCCAGTAACAAGAACAAATTCAAAACACAGAGAAAGAATGAGAGAAATTGAAAGAGAGAGAGGTGACCAGTGAGGTGACAAGCGGTGGTAGTGGCGACTACGGTGAAGACGGAGACCGGCAAAGATTGATCTGAGAAACGCAAACAAGGATGATGTCGGCAAGTATAGATGGCGACGAGCTCAATATCCGTGACGACGGCGAAGACCAATCTTCTTTGACACTTTTTCTTCTTCTTTGACAATCTTCTTTTCTTCTTTGACGTTTCTTCTTCTCTCACTTCTAAGATTTACAAACCAAATATACTAATAAGAAATGAATGATAATGTATGAATCTCTCTTGTTTACAAGACAGAAAGTGAGAGAGATGAAAAAGACCTGGAACTGGAAAGAACTCCCGAAGAAAAGAGAAGACGAGAAAAAGACGTAAAATAGAAGAGAGAAAGTGAAGAAAAAAATGCATTTTAGACCATTAGATCAAAACTAATCAATGGTCAATAATTGTAATCCTTGTACTAAAAATCTAACCAATGAGAAAGAAGTTAGAAGATAACCACAAGATGGATTTGTAGCCCTTAGATTAAAACAATCAATGGTTAATGTTTTAATTTTGATGGTTAAAATTATATTTTATATTAAAGTGTATTTTTGATAAAGGTTTAAATTTTAAAACTTGGATTTTATGATTATATGTTGATTTTTTGATGTGTGGTTTAAATATGAAGTTTAAATTTTAGGGTATATAACTGAGTGAGTTTAGGGTTTCATATATACTGTTTTGGGTTTCAATTTAAGATTTAAGATTATATTTTTAAATAACAAAAATATTAGAGTTTTAAAATTTGTGGTTAGAATTTATGGTAGATGATTTATTAATTTTTTTAAAAGTTTGAAGTTTAATGTTTTATGGTATAGGTCAAAGTGTGTGGTTTGTGGTTTAGGGTTAAACGTTCGAAATAGATATGGTTTGAGATAATATTTTGAAAATATTTAACTTTATAATTTTATATTTAATATTTGTAGTTTAAATTTTAAAATATTATAAAATATTATAATTTTATATTGTAAATATTGAACCCTTAGACTAAAATCAATCAATGGTCATGAAAAAAGCAATATAATTTATAATTTTAGTTCTTTTAAATTTTTTTAAAAAATTGCTTAAATTTAAAGAATGTAGTTACGGGTTTAAATCAAAATTTAAAATGGAATATTAAATTAAAGATTTTTTTCTAAATGATTAAAATTTGACTTTAACTCTAAACTATAAACCTAAACTTTAAACATAAAACTTAAACTTTAAATAATAAAAAAATATTGGATTTAATGTTCAAAGATAAACTATATAATTTTTATAACTTTATATTCTATAGTTTATGATATGAGGTTTATATTTAAGAAAAAATTAAAGTTAGAGTCTTGTAAGTAAGAATTGTATAAGTGATTGTAAGAGAACATATATCTCAAGATCAAGTTAAAGTCTCAACTTGAAATTCAAGAAACTATACACATTCAGTTGATTTATATTCACTTGATATTGATAAGATGATCTTCAATATAAACTTCTTAAAGTACTTGAATTCATTTATCCGATTTTAGGGTATGTTTGAGGTATGGCTGATTTATATAAACGATACGGCTGAGTTATCTGAACGATACAGAGTTATCTAAACATTTTCTGATTTTAGGGTATGTTTGAGGTATGACTGAGTTATGTAAACGACATAGTTGAGATATATACACGACACGGATGAGTAGTGTAAACAAAGCATAAGTCAAACACAAAATACATGGGTGAGTTATGTTTCTCACATAGAAAAACAAAAATACAGGTTTTCTGCACCATTCCGGTGATAACTCGTCCATGTATCCAAGCTTCATTTAACTCTTCTGTGTCGTCTCTGCTGAATCCGTCACTTCTTTCAGTCTCCTCCAACTCTTCTTGTTCAATCTTCTCTTTCACTCAAATCTGAAAAAAAAATAGATTATCCAAATATGGGTATCAAATCACAAATAAACTTAAATAAACACATCCCACAAATGCCGATTCGGGTGTTTTTTAGAATGTATTTGCCTTTTCTCCTCATAATGCACATAGCTAGGTTTTCGGAGATTGGCGGGAAGTAACTCAGCCACAACTACATATATAAACCAGCCATAAAAGAAAAGTAACTCAACCACAACATAAATTAAAACTCAGCCACAAACTCGAAAAACGCAGTAGAGAAGATGATTTCAGGCGATTGCAGCGAAGAATATTTCGTAGAAACGTTTGGAGACGACGATTTCGGGGAAGACGATACCGGAGAAGACAAGACAGAGAGTTAGTTCGAGGAAGAGAGAGTAAACACAATGTCGACGACGATTTCAGAAAAGCGGCGGTTAGGGTTCCTTTAGTTCTTCGACGTAGTTGTACGTGTTGTTGTGTTTTTTTCAACGTTTATGTAATTAAAGAGACAGTTGATTGTTCTCTATTGCTGATATGGATAATTAATTAATGATATGAATTTAATGTTTTAAAATAGTTTCAATTAAAAAAACTAACCAAAGACCATTATTGTCATTTACTAGAGGTATACAAAAATTCTAGTAATTTAAAAAAGATGTATAACACTTTAGTCATAAACCAACTTTTCTATAACATTCTAGCAATTTTCTCTTAAAATAATTGTTACATTTGCTAATCAAGATTCTTTTTTAGCGGATTTCTTAAATTATAAAAAAAACTAGTTTTACCAAATAATTGTTTGCTAGATGCTTTTCCCGTGCTCATACACATATAAATAATTAAATTAAAATTAATTTATTTACTTTAAAATCAGCGGAAAAATATTTTATAAACACTTTCCAAATAGCTTTAGAAAATTTTTAATTTTTATTTTAAAATTTTTAATTTTTATTTTTTCTAAATTTGAAACTCTATCCTCAAAACTCCACCACTTAACTCTAAACCATAAGTCTACATTAGTTAATCTTATTGTAAAAAAATATTTTTATCTTTTAATAAAACTTATTTTGGTCATTTTCTTTCTTGAAATCTATTTTTATGACAAAAACTTAAAAAATGTTATTCTAGGGAATTTCGCTTAGAAAAAAAAAACTCATACGTTATAGAGAAAGAGAGACTGGAATGTTTTTGTATTTTCAGAGAATGAACCGTGCTTACATATATGCAACTCAGTTTCAGAATAGTTGGAATATCTACATATTTTGTATAAGACTCTGTTACACTAGTTTACTAATGATAATCAGAAAAATAGTTTTTTTTTCTGGACAGAGAAATATCGATCTATTTTGTAAAAAAAAATTTTCTATTTCAAAAGAATTGGTTACATTGTCAATTTTTAAAAGTTTGGTTAATGATCATATCAGAAAAAGAAGTTGGAACTGATATTTTTATATTTTAGTTTTTAACTTTTTATTTGTTATTTTATTATGTGGCACTGAGGGGATCCTAGTTAGTGTTTGTTTATTTATGGCATAATTGTTATAAATCAATTATTGGATGTTCATAACCGGCCCGGTCCATAACCGGTCCATACACCTAGAGAGAGTCGGCCACGACTTAGAAAGAGAGAGAGGCAGCTTGGAGAAAAGGAAATCATCTTTCTTTTTCCTTGTAATTGTTATCTTTCCATTATTATGTATTAGTAGTTTTCCTAATCCTAGTGGGTTTAGGTTTTGGATACTTTCCTTTTTACTTATCTTGTAATCCCCTATATAAGGGAACTCTTATTCATTAATGATAGATAGAAACATTCAGTTCTCAAACCTTCGTTTTACAACACGTTATCATCACGATAGCCTCTAACACCCTGAGCCTAAAACCAAAATCACTAAAAACCCTAAAAACCCTAAATGAAGAGGAATCTGTCCTGGAACTTCAAAGAGGCCGTTCTCCCAAACCGTAAGGATCCAGAAAACGATCAAGATATCAAATCGAATCTCTTGCCGAGACGAATCAGTCAGTGTAAACCGTTTGTCGATCTGACCACTGACGCGCCCTCACGCACCGATACAGAGCGCACCGATTTGCTTTGGAACCCTAATTTGTTCTTGCAAGCGTTCCAGCTCGTGTTCATCCGATCAGCCCCAACCCTAAGGCGTTCCTGATACTAGACGAACTCAACCTCAGCTTCATCTGTTCTCAGCTTGCATCCCGGACAGCTACAACTCGCGTTCCCGATCAGACGCGTGCCGTTCCAGCTCGCGTTCCAGCTTGTTCCAGCTCGCGTCCGATCGTCCAGCTCGAGGTTCTCTTGTTGGTGCGGTTCTACAATCTTCAAAACCCTAAAGGTAATTCGAAATCTGAAAACATGAATCGAATCTGGTTGTTTTGTAAAGATTGAAAACCTAAAATATAATCTCTAAAAAGATGAAAGCCATAGGATAATAGATCAATACCCTATGAGTAAATCGAAACTCTATAAGTTCGATCCAAACCCTAAAATCGAGATTTGATCCATTGATCAATTAAAATCAGAACCTTGAAGGTTTTTGAATCTCAAAATTAAACTCCCTTGATCTAAGATCAAATCGAATTCCCAAAACCCTAATTTGAAAAATCGATTTTAATTGTTTGGAATTTGAAACTTTGTTTTATTGATTGATCACCTAGAACTATGATTATCATTGTTTAAACTTGAATCTTGAAATCTGAATTGATTGGCAAGTTTAAACTAAAACCCTAATGATGTAGTTTAGATTGTTTAAAATTGAAATCTGAAACTATAGGATTAGTTTAAACTATTCTAGACATAATCATATTTGTGGCCGTGTGGCCTTGTTGTATTCATACCTAAACATAATCACATTGATTGATTGCAATTGCACATAGAATCTCATGTTAGAACGGTATTGAAATTGAAATTGAAATCAAGTATGATTGTTCTTTGCTTGGCCGATTAGCTTGCTTGTGTTGAGTACATTGTATAAACTGATAGAATGCATCTATGCTAGGATTGCAATTACACAAGAAACTATATGCATTGATCTTGAATTGAATCATTAGCCGTGCAGCTTGTTTTCCTGTTTTGGCCGTGTGGCTTCCTCATGGCCGTGTGGCTTCTTCTTGGCCGTGAGGCATAAACCTTAGCCAGAAGGCTTGCTTACCAGAAGCCAATGAGGCTGCAGAGGAAAAGAAAAAAAAAATCTAAAGAAAGCAGCCACGTCCATCATGATAAACCATACGGCTGTAACCGTGATGAATGGAAAGGACGTGGGCATAGCCAAACTACCTTATACGACCATGTACATATGAATCACTATAACCGTGGTTGTGGACCCAGTTTTGGCCATGGTTAAGGGAGAGGAGGCCGTGGCATTTCTAAGCCACCACACTCGACCAAGTCAGTGTGCCATAAGATATGTAATGGGGAATCATTAGGCTAAAACATCTGATTGTCTAAAAAGAATAATGTTGATTTCGATTTATGTGTTTGCTTTGCTTTATGTTTGTGATTTTCTTGAATTAAGAACTTATATTATAAAATAAATGAATTATTTTAGATATGACTAAGAAAACGCCAATATATAAGGCAATGTTGCGGGTATAGTCAGTCAGATAAGGGCCTGCGACCAGTATAGAATTGCCTAAAGGGCTACGGCTAGACTTAGTACATTGGCGCCTAAAGAGGCTAAGTAGTGCCTAAAAAGAGCACACATAAAAGACCTAATGCTCTATATCCACCCATAGAAGCCCATTGAGTTTATAAGATATATGATAATGGTTTCCATATAGAAACAATGGGCAAAGGAAACAAAGAGCGATCGAAACTATACATGCATTCTCTACTGATCTAGACTATGCAAAGATCAGTATGATAAAGGCAAAAGCCATGGCAACCAGATTGGTATACCCCACGAAAATTATACACTATATGACCGGATTAGCCATCCTGGTCTAAACTTGATGCAAAGATTGATATTGAATAGGCACACAGAGTTATCCCATAAGATCTCACGTTATGTAACATGTACACAAGGGAAACTCATGAGGCTTTATTGTCCTAAGCATCACGAAATTATAGTATGTTCATGAGGAGGAGAGAGGATAAAACCGTGATCCATGATCACACATGATCAATACTACAAATTCGTGTACTACTATGGTCTATGACCATGCTATAAACGGCTCAGCCGCAAAGGCCATTTACCTACAAAGGTTCGGCCGTATAAGCCATTATCTATAAGGTTCAAACTCTAAAGTCTATAAAGCTTAGGGACATCACAAGTTTTACATGTATGTAAGGTTAATATGCATCAGGCCATATAAGTGAGCATAGATATTCCCATCTCAGATTGAATACGGGTCATGAGCCAGACAAATACCATCTTAAGAGACTATTGAATAAACCACCACAGACATATGTGCCGTCTAAGATGGAACCTCAGAAGAGGATTGGGAATATATGTTGGATAAAAGTATGTCTTTCTCCCACATTTTAAGAGACCTTGAGCCAAATATGAGTGATCAGATTAAGGCCAGGTGCACGGATTGCATGACTAATGAATCCGACTATCCAACATTAAAAGGAGAAAGTTATAAGCTGGTAAAGATTAAAAGAATGATAAGAGAAATAGAATGGTATCAACCATCATTGTCTTGGGAAGATCCTCAGATTAAAAGTATGGTTTAAGACGTCCAAAGAAAGATTATACAAAGCTAGCTAATCTAGATGCCAGACACTGACCCGAAAAAAAAAGAAAAGAATGACTAAGTCATAACCAGCTTAGCACCAAACGAAATCTGATGTCCTAGAGACACAGTCAAGTTGCTACAGAGTCTATACAAGATAGACCAAAGTGTTCCATAAGATAAGGAACCTCAGAAAGAAAAGGTGCATAGAATACAGATCCGAGGTCAAAATAGAAACCATACCAGACATTGAGAAAAGGCTGCGCAGCTAAACATCTAAGGTACCAAACCATGTAGCTTGGGACGCCAAGCTACTAGGTAACAAAGGTCCTGGATAATGAAATCTCAAATCGATTTGACCATGTCTGGAACACAATGGAACCACACATATATAAGTGTCGACACATGAGAGTTATATTTGTATAAGGATACATAAAGTAGTAGCACTTGAGTTTAAAGATATAAACGAGGATCATGAACTCACGAAAGAGTACTCATAAAGACTAAATATTAGATTGAAAAGATAAACGTGGGGTTTAAAGTATCTAAAGAAGAGATAGGCGTATTGGCCATACATATATACAGAAACGCCATCTAATCAACCAGTGAAATAGATGGGTCTTGTGAGGGAAAAGAAACCGTGAGATATGGTACATGATCACGTGGTCTAAAGGTGTTCATGTTTCCTACTAACAGCATTCGATCATAGCTTGTTACACAAGGATACTCACAAAGACCAAAGGAACAGATTATAAGGAGATAAACTCCTATGTGGTGGACGCTGCTACATATTTTCGAAATTGACAAAGGTCTGGTCATAAGAAAGAAATTAGATACAAAGATGTAGTAAGCAGCATATGGATCACTGGATAAAGAACAACATTGTTCCTAAGTTGGTCATGGATAAAGAACAACATTGTTCCTAAGTTGTTCATGGACTGAAACAAAGCAGCTGCATATATTATATAAAGGAATTGTATAAGGACAATCCAAATTCAGTCCATACATATACTTATAAAATAGATTTGAATTCCTTGTGTTTACTTTATACTAAACCAGCCTAAAGAGAAGTTAATTGGTTGATACAGATTATTTATTAAATCTGTCTGGCTAGAGGTGTCTGGCCCTTCTTCTTTGATCATGGCTAGTAGAAAAGAAAGATCAGCCATCATGATTGCCGTCCATAAGCTCGTGTAGTCGAGGTCCATGACCTAATAGATCTTCCGGTGCGTGGTATGATCCACGACAACAAAGGTCATGGGACACCATCAAGGTATGGATAAAAGACTGCAATAGCATTACCGAATGCAAGAGAGATTACTGATCGAGATCCATGAGTGTGTTCGGCCGAAGAGCCATAGCTTGATGAGATTATAAAACTCATTACAGCAATAATCATTGATCACATCTTGATCTAGAACACTCATGAGACAAGTTATAAACATGTATAGAAGAAGTCTATGACTCAATATGGATCGATCCGATTAGTGCATAGTCGATGATAATAAAGAAAGATCTATGAACAGAGACATTGGTACACATCCGTGTAGTAGATACACCGGAACATCGGTTTACGACCTGAGACTATAAGTTCATAAGTATCGTGCTCAGTATATATTGTCCACAGTGTGTTTAGTCTGTCCGACCTAATTAAGAGTAGTCGACAGCCAAAGGTCCACTTCTTGACCATGCACACACGATGTCAGAAGACATGAGAAGAGACCGGAAAGGTCAAAGTAATCCAATTGCGGTTCAGTAATGAACTTGGCTGATTTGTTTACTGCTTACCTGCACGTTCAGGAAAGATCACGCATCAAATGCGCAGACTGAAGAAACCTCCACTGAGGTCCACATCAGGGGGAGTAGTACGTGTTGTACTCTTTTTCCTTCATCATGTTTTTGTTCCACTGGGTTTTTCATGATAAGGTTTTAATGAGGCAACACTAAGCGTATTACAATCCCTGAATGGTTATGGCATCCAAGGGGGAGTGTTATAAATCAATTAGTGGATGTCCATAACCGGCCCGATCCATAACCGGCCCATACACCTAGAGAGAGAGTCGGCCACGACTTAGAGTGAGAGAGAGAGGCGGCTTGGAGAAAAAGAAACTATCTTTCCTTTTCCTTGTAATTGTTATCTTTCCATTATTATGTATTAGTAGTTTTTCTAATCCTAGTGAGTTTAGGTTTTGGATACTTTCCATTTTACTTATCTTGTAATCTCCTATATAAAGGAACACTTATTCATTAATGATAGATAGAAACATTTGATTCTCAAACCTTCGTTTTACAACAACTAGTGGTTTGCCGGCGCTACGCGCCGGGTTTGTATCTTTTATTTCTAATGAGTTCGAAATTCTTATTTGATCCATTTAATAGTGGTTAGTGCCTGTAGGGTTTTCAGTGGATGGTCATATATTTTGTTTGTGAATCACTACGATAATCGTTGTAGACATAAATTTTAGTGGGTCAAAGGAAAAATTGAAGGAAATCACTATTTATTAATTGCAAAGGAAAGATGCAGAACAAAAGGGAGAAGAGGCAAACGATGCAGTTAAGTTTGGTGACACAAACGTTTGTAAATTTTAGTTATTGATATATTTGTTTCTCTTGTTTCACCCGAACAGCCAAACTGTGAAGAAATTTACTTGTTTTGATTGAATATCCTTTCATGTGCATATCTTGTATGAGGTATGCCGAAGATCTGAGTCAAAGTAGGTAAGAAAAGGGGATGGATGTCTGAGCGGTTGAAAGAGTCGGTTTTGAAAACCATCTCACAGTATTACTACTCACTCTGTTCCTAAATATAAGATTTTTTAGGTAAAACACACTTATTAAGAAAGTTACTTTTAATCTAAAAACTATCATTAAAATTTTAAATTAAAAACTATTCAACCAATTACAAAATAGAACTATTAAATTTGATTGGTTACACAGTTTTTGACAAACTTAAAACTACCTAGAAATATGAAAACATCCTACATAGTGGAACATAAAAACTATTCTAAACATCCTATATTTAGGAACAGAGGGAATAATAAATTGTGATGTTTAATACGATAAACATGAACCAACTAAAATGAACTAAACCAAAATAAAGAAAGTGGTTTGGATCTGCCAATATCATATAAATCAAATGTTTTTTTTTTCTAAATCGCAGTACATGGATAGAATTCGGTTATAAACCAATCAATCCGAATAAACCAATAAAAAATTACTTTAAAGATAGTAATTTAGATATCTAATAAATTATATAATATAATTGATATATATATATATAACTTATTTTAAAAATACCGTATTAGCCGTTGATTTTAATGAAAATGTTTTCCGAAGGTTATTTTTTTTTCATTTTCACCAAACTAAATAAACTAAATGTTTTCCGAAGGTTAATATTTTTTCATTTTCACCAAACAAATAAACAATTTTTCGATGACATATTTATTTTATGTTAAATTTTGTTAATTAAAATATTTTGATATCACTAACTTTTATTATGTTTATTTTATGGAAATTATCATAATTATTAATCTTTTTATTATTTTTTTATATTTATATAAAACACCAGAATAGAAAAATTCCCTTAGATTGCCATCTTTAATTTATTTTCACAAAAATAAACCTCCAATGAGAAAAATGACCAAAAGCGGTTTTATTGAAAGGTAAATATGCATTTATACCGTTATGGTTAACAAATCTAAGTTTTGAGTTAAGGGGTTGGGTTTTGGGATGAGTTCAAATTTTTTTAAAAAAAATATTAAAACTTTCAAAATAAAAAGGGCTATTTTATTCATCTTATTTTTTTAGAGCTATTTTTATGACAAAAACTTAAAAATGGCTATTTGAGAGAATTGCCCAAACAGAAATACCATTCTATTTAAAATTAGGTTACTGAAAATATATTTGTGTGTTTAATATTATCTGTTTTCTAATCATATAAAATATTATAAATTTAAATATATTTATGATTTGGTGGTATAAAATCAAATAGATCGAGGACGGACAATATATAAATTAAGCCAAACTAATGTAGATATGATTTTAATATGATGGTTAATTTTTATAAGGGAAATACCTTAGGATAGCACTAAAAAAGTTTATGTCACAGATATAGACTCTAAAGATCAAAATGACTTTCATTAAAGAGGTAAATATATATTTATACCCCTAGGGTTAACTAATCCAAACCTTAGGGTTTAGAGTTAAGGGGTGGAGATTTGGAATTGAGATTTAAAATTTTATAAAATAAAAATAAATATTAAAAATTTTAAAATAAAAATTTTAAAAATAGTTTCAAAAAGTATTTTCGAATTATAAAAAGAAAATTTGAAAAAAAAAACAAATTTCAAAACATATAATCTAAAACTATAAAATTTTATTTTTAATTTTATTTTTTATATATTTAGGGTCTTTTTACCTATTAAATGAAACATTTTGGTCATTTTCCTCTTTGTGTTCTATTTTTGTGACCAAAACTTGAAAATATCTATTTAGTAGAATTTCCCTTTTTATAAACCAAAAACTTGAAATTTAAAAAAAAAGGAACCAAAATTAAATCTAAATCCAAATTGAACACCTAAGATCTCTTATGGAGTTTTTATAATTTACTATTTTTCCTCTTCAAACGATAATCGTTCAAGTGTTAATGTAACAAAGTTGACAAACTAACACTTCATATCATGGGCTTTTGGCTTGTGACAATATATTTGGCCCCTGATTTTAATACAGATTATTACAGAACCAAATCATTAGCAAAAACAAAACAGAAGAGATATATGCTTGATACTTGAAGAAAATCAAGACCACTAGAGATTTGCAAATTGGAACCCAGCTAGGCAGCATCTCCAACAGGCCTTCCCATTGCTGCATGTTAAAGTATGAAAAACTACAAAGATATAATGAAATATGTTTCGAGTATGTGTTGGATACTGATATACCTTGAGACTTTTCACATTGATATTAACTAATGCAACTAAAACACACACAAGCTCACAGTCGCATATATGAGAGATGGGATCTTAACCCTCGGCCCAATGTGTTTCTTCGAGCAATACTAATAGCTTAAAGCCGCTTTTATCATACTCAAGAATACGAAAACTCAGTTGTAACATTATGAAAACCATCATGTGATAGATAGCATGAAGTAGAAAATATTCAGAGTTTGATGCTTCTTCTATAGAACAACATAGTAGAGTGAGTATCTTAACAAATGCAGTAATTACATCCAATATTTAGTAAAGAGCTGTAGATTCTTTCACCGTTGGTTACAAACTAAATCATCATGCAACCAATCAGATACTTATAACATCATTTACCAAGCAAGAGTTATTCTAAAATAGTGGCAAGACAATCATGGTTAAAATTAGGCAAGAATATGAAATAACAATCAAATAACCATGTGACAGGTTTTGGGTAGATGGTTCTTCCTCATCCTTCTTATGATAATGATAGGCCCTGTTCGTTTCGTAAACTGGACGCGGCATCCAGACGCAGACGCGGATCGATGTTCGTTTGGCGCGAAATAGGAGGTTAAGTTGGACGCGGCATCCAGATTAATTTTGAAAACTCATCCGGATTTTTCGGGATTTCTGGATGAGATGTTTGAACGCTTCCAACTACAGCAAACTCATCCAAAAGTGCTAAAAGTCGGTAATACCCTTATTTTATTTTAAAAATTATAAAAGTTTTGCCATTAATTTTTTTTAACCTAGATCGTCGTATCTCTTCATCCTCCTCTCTTCAACCTCAGATCTCTGCAACCATGAACCTCTGATCTCTCTCAGCCCTCTCTCTCTGTCTCTCTCTCTCTCAGGCAGTCTCTCTCTCTCGAACCCATCTCTCTCTCTCACAGAGTCTCTCTCTCGAACCCATCTCTCTCTCACGCAGTCTCTCCCTCTCTCAAGCTCTATTGGTAAGTCTCTCTCTCTCTCTCTCTCTCTCTCTCTCTCTCTCTCTCTCTCTCTCTCTCTCTCTCTCTCTCTCTCTCTCTCTCTCTCTCTCTCTCTCTCTCTCTCTCTCACTCTCTCTCCTCTCTCTCTCTCTCCCTCTCTCCTCTCTCTCTCTCTCTCTCTCTCTCTCTCTCTCTCTCTCTCTCTCTCTCTCTCTCTCTCTCTCTCTCTCTCTCTCTCTCTCTCTCTCTCTCTCTATCGCTGTTTCTGTATCCGAGAGTTTTATCAGTGTCCATTTCGATGAAGAAACCGGCGGCAGTTACGCAAGACGAGTGGGTGACGGCGGCTCTGACGGAAGACGCGGTGGTGGTGGAGCTTCTTCTGCGCCTCAAGCACGCCGGAACGGTAGAGTCCGCCGCGAATACTCCTCTGCTACGGTGGGGTTCTCGTAAACCGAGGTCGAGATTAGGCGTCGGCGCAGTCTCTCTCTCTCTCTCTCTCTCTCTCTCTCTCTCTCTCTCTCTCTCTCTCTCACGCAGTCTCTCCCTCTCTCTCTCTCTCTATTGGTAACCTTTTGGAAATCTCATTTGTTTTGTTTTTCTTAGCAGAAAGAATGGAGCTTTGATGGTATCTCTCACACAGTCTCTGTTCTAAAGCATCTCGGCTTCCTTCTGGTAAGCTTCATCTTCTTTGATGTTTGCAGGATACTAGAGAGTCTGTTCTAAAGCTTGAAATGTTATGTGAGATTTTTAATGTTATGGGAGATCTCTAATGTCTCTTGTGTGTTGGTTTGTTGAGAAATGTATTCATTTCTAATGGCGAAATCATTTCTAATGAATTCTCACTGCTCTGTTTTATTGTGTTGAGCTCTGTTCTCTTTTCTCTTGCTGTGTATTTGTGTTGTTTACTGTTTTATTGTAGTTGTGTATTCCCATAGACCCATAAAAAAAAATTAAGCATGGTGTTTGTTTTGTTGTGCTTCATGCTTTTGTTTTTATTTTTGTTTCAGGGACTATATGTTCAAGCTTCAATGGCATCTGTCCCTGGAAGTGATGTAAGTCATTCTCAACACTCTATTTTGGTGTTTCTGTGTTGCATTTAGTCTTGACTTAGATGGTCTTTACGCACTGAATTTAGTTTAGTCTTGACTTAGATATGGTCTTAATGCATTGAATTTAGTTTAGTCTTGACTTAGATGGTCCTCTTGTGTTGTTCATAGACTGTATTGTGGAGTGATGAACAAACACGGTTTGTGCTTCAACTAAGAATTGAAGAAAGAACTGAAAGGCAATGTGAAAAATAAAGTTCTCCATGAAACTGCGAGAAAGACAATTGCAGACAAGTTTTATGATATATATGGGGTGAGGCATCCATGGATAAAGTTTAGGAACAAGTTCAACTCTTGCAAGAAGCAATATGGAGCTATCAAGAGATTGACTCACAATAGAACTGGACTGGGATATCATCCAGATGGCTCAATAGACATGAGTGATGATTGGTGGGAGCAGCGTTGTAAGGTATATACCAAACCCATTAGAATATGTTAGATTTTTTTTTTATCAAAGTATCATGAGTGATGGTTGTTATTTGATTATAGGAATGGCCTGGAGCTAGAAAATACAAAGGTAAACTAGTGGCAAATGCAGATCTAATGGAACAGATTTTCAGTGGGGTTCATGTAAGTGGAGCAGAAGGGTGGAGTGCTCAGCAAGGTGAAAATGAGTTAGACAATATGGAGGTAGAGAATGATGATGCCGCATCTGAAGCAAGGCAAACCGATCCTCCAGCAAGGCAAACCAATCCTGAACCAGATGCTCCCTCATCCTCTAATGGTCCACGAGTCTCCAATGCTCCACAAGCCTCTACTGTCCCAAAGCCTTCTCGGAAAAGGCGTGCAGAACAAGCAGAAGATGTTATGAGAAGTAGTCTTCAATCACGTGATGAGATACTCTCTCACAAAAACCACCTAATAGAAAGCCATCCAGATTTGAGTTGCAGCCAGCTTAAGGCTATGAGTGTCTTGCATTCACTGTCTAGTATCAGAATGTAGTCTCCATTGTACAAAGCTGCTTATAAACATCTCAGGGAAGCTGCTACAAATCGACAGACGTTCCTAAGTTATGAAGATGACGAGAACAAGATTATCTATTTGGAGGAAGAGACCGGTGAAAGCAGATATGCATGAGTTTTATGTTCTCCTATTTAGTGTCTAAGTATTGTGTTTCTCTCTATCTGTTTGAGTCTTGTGTTTCTCTTTATCTTTATGCATGACATTTATTTATGACATTTTCCTTCTATGAAAAAATATTAGTATTTGTTAACTCTTTTTACCTTCATGCTTGTGGTAGAATTTCAGTATTTGAATATGACATTGTTTAACAGGTTTACTTGTTATTTAGCAGATATGCGACGAGACAACAGCATTAGATACATTTGCATTTCTAACTGAGGATGATGATATGGATTTGTTAGAAGAGGAAGAGCTCATGTATCATATGCTAGAAGATGTTTATGGAGTTACAAATCTTCCTTCTCTTCCTCGACAAATGCTCAGAACAAACAAAGGTGGAGGTTGGCGCCGTGTTCAGCGCCTCATGTTTGAGAGTGACAAGCAATGTTTTGACATCTTAAGGATGAATCAAGGTACTTTTAAGAATCTGTGCTTTAGGCTTCGACAATACTACAAACTTGAAGAATCACAAAACGTCTATCATGAAGAGAGTGTGGCAATGTTTGTTGAAATGGTTGCACAAGATTTAACAGTTCGAGCTTTAGCTGAGAGATATCAACGTTCAGTAGATACGGTGGATAGAAAACTAGATCAAGTTCTCTCTGCTCTATTAAAGCTTGCTGCAGACATCATTAAGCCATCAAGAGGAGAGTTTACTACTCCATGTCATGTTCTAGTAAACAATGATAGGTAGGTTCTTGATATGATTTCTCCACATTTTTTCAGTAAGTTCTCTCTCTGATCTCTCTTTTGTTTACAGGTACATGCCATTTTTTGAAGACTGTATTGGTGCTTTGGACGGAACTCACTTACCTGTTCGTCCTCCGTCTGATAATCCGGAACCGTATAGAGGCAGGAAAGGAGAACCGACAATCAATGTTCTCGCAATATGCAATATGAAAATGCGATTCATCTACGCATACGTGGGAGTTCCTGGTAGAGCTCATGACACGAAAGTTCTTACACATTGTGCGACACATGAACCATTCTTCCCTCATCCACCAGATGGTAAGTACTATCTAGTTGATTCCGGTTATCCAACTAGAACCGGTTATCTAGGTCCGCATCGTAGAACTAGGTATCATCTTGACCAGTTTGCTAGGGGAGGACCACCAACAAACTCTAGAGAACTGTTTAACCGGAGGCATGCTAGTTTACGTTCTGTGATTGAAAGAACATTTGGTGTTTGGAAAGCGAAGTGGAGGATTTTAGATAGAAAACATCCGAAGTATGATGTTATAAAGTGGGTGAAGATTGTGACAGCAACTATGGCACTTCACAATTTTATTCGAGATTCATCTGATGAAGACCGTGATTTCACTTATTGGGAAACAGTAAATGAGTATGAACATCATGGTGACCAAGCAGTAGAAGAGCTTGAGCATACTCCATACCTTCCATCTGGTGATAGAGCAATGGAGATTCGACGTGATGCAATCACTGAAAGGATAGCAAGAGGAAGTCGACTTCCATATTAGCTTCACATATGATCATCAAGCAGTCACTTCCTCCAGGTTTTTATTCTTATCTCTCTCTCTCTCTTCTCTCTCTCTTTCTCTCTCTCGCATCTCACGTTTGTAAATTGAATGGGAGTATTTTGTATATCTTAAAAGTCTAAACATCTGTGTCTTTCAGTTGTTTATTTGCTTGTAGGAAGCATGTGTGATGTATTGTTTATATGTTTCAGGTTTGAGTGTTCAAGACATTTGAAGATCATCTTCTTGAAGTTAAGAGATTATGTTTACTATTGTTCAGACTTGAGTTTTTATGTCAAGAGTTTATATTTCAGATTTGAGTGTTTCAGTTTTTGAATGTTTTGAGTCAAGACTTTGAGTTTTTATTTTGTTATTTTAAGACTTTGAATTTTGAGTTTAATGTTTATTATTGTTATTTTGTAATGTTATAAACCATGAAAAATTAAATTTGATATTTATTTTTATTTATGTCTATTTTATTTGTAATTAAACATAATTTTTTACAAGTTAAAACATGAAAATTGAATTTTAGATATAGTTTTATACATGTTTAGACTAAAAGAGAAGACAAGGAGCTTTTGGTCATTTGACATAAAACTCATCCATATACAAAATACAGAAATGCAAAACGAACATAGCTACAGCCAGATACAATTTCTAGACGCATGATCCAAAATTTCCAGAAACGCGGACGAACAACATCTGATTGCTGCATCCAATTACTGCGTGCAGATGTCGCGTCTGGAATTCTCATCCAGTTTACGAAACGAACAGGGCTATATTGGATTGTGATTTCTCCTGTGTTATAAACTGGTATATTTATCACAGCCTGGTGCCGACAGAGAGTATAATTTTAATGTATTTTTTTTGTTTTGTTTTGTTTTGTTTTGTTTTGTGTAAGCTTCAAACCAAATATGTAACGTATTTGAAATTCCTTCGTTAACTAAAAGAACGTGTTGACTATCAACACGGTGGTCCTTAACATTGAAATATTATTTTATTGATTATATAAGTTGCAAACATGAATGCCAAACCTAATGATGGCTGAAGAAGACAATGCAAATAAAACTTCAGAAAATGCAGAGAACTCTTCATATGGGTAACTTAAGCAGCTAAGCCTTGCGTGGTTTCTTGAGTGCCCTCTCTGCTGCTGTAACATGTTGTTCTGTTGCTGAGCTATCGCCAACAGTGACGTGCAGTTGTTGTGGTTTCAGTTGGTGGAGCCGTTTGGTTCATTGGGACTGCAACACATGTAATGCTAGTGTGTGTTGTAGATAGCTTCACCATCGGAGCAGGGACTGAAAAGTAAGCATCTAGACGAACGTATGCAGATCCGTGGTATGTAAGTTTATTAACACAAACATAATAATATGGAAAAGCAATAAAATAATTTGCTAATAGCTAATTCGTAGCAAATTGGTACTACATAAAGGCAATAGAAATAATTTAAAAATAACTAATTAGTTTTGAGACAGGAGATGTACCCATCAATACAAATGTTTGCCATAATGCGTTGAATTGTCTGAGGAGTGAGCAGGCTCATTGCAGCTTGTCTAGATGAGACTGACTTCCAATATGATGTATGCAAGAGAAAATAAGATAAATGTGGTTATTTTAACCGGAAATGAACTTACTGAATAAAATATCAGAAACAGGCCGAGAAACTCAGTGTTTGTGTTTCCAGAGCCTGTAGCTGCTCGTAACTGTGGAACCTAAAGAGCTCAAGTGGTATTGGAGGTGGTCCCACAGTGAGTTCAACTAATTTAGTGTTGTTGATGAATGGAATAGCTACAGGTGAATCTTTGCGCTTAAAGTGGTTGTTGCCCCTCGTTACATCAAAGCCACTTAGGTCGTAAATAAAATCATCTTTCAGAAGATGTTTGAACATGTTTAGACGATGTGCAAAGATGGAACCTTGGAGAAGAGCCGACTGTAAAGAGGAAGAAACATGAAGAACCTCGTCAAATAAAGTAGGGTGAGCAGTTAAGAATAAGAAGAGATATGCGACCGAAAATGAATAGGCTTACCTTTTCACAGGGAGGAGCATGTCAATCCACATGAGCACTCCACCTTTCCTGACGTTGCCTGCCTCCCAAAAACAGAGAAGTCGGGTAACCACCGTCTGAGGAGCATGATCGGAGAGGACACCATTGTTTTGTAAGGAAACTGTCTAATAATGAATAGGATAAATAAATCATTGTTATTAGGGGAGGATTTCATGACTTTATTTATAGATATCAGGAATTAGGGATTATCAAATCGATGGTGTGGAGGGGTTACGAACTTGACGTAGTGGGATAGGTGGCTTGATGAAGTTAATGTAAGCGCTTAATGAAATGATTCAATGCGATGTAGTTACTTACCACAGAGGAATCCTCATCGGCACTGCAAAAGAGGGCAACGGAGAAGACGGAAACTTTGCAAGTAGAGGTGGACCTTAAATGGCCATTATTTTGTGGAGTCTGTTTGCAGTACATTAACGGGTCATTATTAAGGATTTAATTTTCATCGTTTGAACGATTTTAATGGGCCAATTTTGGTGTGTTGAGTTTTCGCAAACGAAAGAGAAACCAAAATAATATAGATTAGCTTTTGGGGAAGTTGTACACGTGTCGGAAAATGCCCATCGCTCCTTGCTGATGTGGACAGCTTAAGGTGAGAAAAAACTCTGTTTTATTATTATAGACAGATAGATAATCAATTTATATTTAATTGTTTATGGCAGTTGTTACTTGTTAGTGTTGGCGCGACACGGCAGGAATCTCAATTGAACACTTTGTGTTTGACTGTAGAACCAAGCCTTGCGACACTTTATTTGTTCTTCAGAAAAAATTTAGCCAAAAACGATGTTTTTAATCTCTCCTCGAAGTTTACAGCTTAAATGCTTGTAAACTTAGTAGCTCTGAATAATTAATTGAACTTACTCTAAGCTTGAGAGTTATAAAAATCCAAGTTTCGTAGAATAATTAGACCATATTGAAAGACATTTCAAGAACAGTCTTCTTCTTTAGGATAATAGACAATCTTTTCTATATTTTTATTGGTCAACAACAATCTTTTCTCTTTATTCATGAGAAGAAACTTTTTTGAACCATTTTGATGCATTAAATTAAATGTTAGTGATATGTTTATGTGGCCATATAGTGTTTAACAAATTTAATGAAAACAAAGAAGATTACGACAACATTTATAAGAAACCTCAAATCTTATTAGATCAGTGACGGAAATGAAAATAAAATCTTATTTTTATATGTTTATCTGTTGATGCTGTAAGTTATGGGAAAACACACTTAGTACTACAGAGTAAACTAGTCCAAAAGCGTATTGCACTGAATGACACGAGTTTGTAATATCTTCTGATTAATGTTAAGGGGTGGATCTATTGTTTGTGACAGCTTACCATGTTAACCATTTGGATCAAAACTCAAATCTAGAATAACCAAATACCGATAATTTAGTTACCAGTAGAACTTATGACAAACATGGGTACACTCAACCCTAATAGATTACTACTAGCCTTTCACTTTTTGTTAAATAAAAACTTCTTAGAAATTACGGTTACCATGCGTTCTTGAAATATGTTTTATCCGATTTCTTAAAATTTTGGGTCGGTATAATTAACCTCCCATCCCTGGTCGTGGTCATGTGAGTATTTCTTTGAAAGAAACTTTACGGTTCGTTTCTTTGCTTCATAGCTTGTGCTATATTCTGATTCTGAGGATTACTTTGCTATAAAACACCGGTTGGTTAGAGCTTCTTGATCCGGTTTTAGCGTGCGGTTTACCGGAAGCGACTATGGTTCAGAAAGTTGTGGACTTTGTTTATATTTTTGTACACAGAATGTGCCATACATGCGTCCAATGATGTCATGATGTGGTTCATCAGCTTCAGCAATTGATCCCACTATCAGAGATTTAGTTATTCAGCTATTGGTCCCACCATCAGAGACTTAGTTTTCAGCCTTAGAAATGTGATAAAGGGAAAAACGATGTCGTGTCAAAGAAGCTTCTAGGAGTTGTAGCTAGCTAATAGCTTGTGAACCAAGTCTCTAAGAACTTACTCACTAAGGATAATAGTACTTTATTTCATCTACAAAAAGCCAAAACCCAAAAGCATTATAGAGAATATTCAAACATTTACTAAAACAAACAAAAAATATCATAGTCTCTAGCATCTCAGAAAAACTGTCTTTTTTGGTTCCTTGCTTCATAGCTTTCGCTATATTCTGATTCGATCTTGATTCAAAACGAAAAGATGATTTGCTGTTACTTCAAACCAAAGTTCTACAAGAAATGGTTAGCTTTCTTCAATTTAAGTGTGTTTGTAGTACTCTATGTTACTAATTTAAGATCATTTTTCTTCATGTGGATGCAGCAAACATTTGATCAAGTTCATCAAGATTCGGCTCAATATACAGAGGAAAAAGAAGAACGCTATGGTTAGCTTCTTGAAGACAGATATAGTGGAGATTCTCAAGACCGGCCAAGAAGATGATGAAAGAGCTTATAAAAAAGTAAGACTCCTCCTCTCTCACTAACTTCATCCTCCTCTGTTTCTTAATATGTCAATCTTGATATTGCAGGTAGAAGAAATACTCGAATACCGTCAAATAATAGCGTCTTATGATCTAATTGAGAGATTTTGTAACTGCATCTCTTCTAATCTCACGTTAATGCTGAAGCAAAGGTATTTTCACTACATTCTCAAGATTGTTTTTCACTCTACAAAGGTCACAACTTTTCGTTTGTATAATTTTTTCAGGGAATGTCCCGAAGAATGCAGAGAAGCTGTATACTCTCTTATATATGCAGCAGCATGGGTTCGCAAAGTACCTGAACTTAAAGATCTTAGAGCTTTGTTTACGCGTAGATATGGAGATCCCGTTGATGTAAATCAAGAGGTGGGTTTGATTTGCTAATATTATGTTTGAGTTTCTTACATTCTTGGTAATTAAAATCCATGTCCTTAACAAATCTTGGTCTTTTTATAAAAAAAACGACGTGCAGCTTGTTGAGAAACTTGTATGGCGAAAACCTTCAAGGGAAGTTAGGGTTCAGACATTGCAAGAGATTGCTCAAGAGGCTAAGATCAGTTGGGATTCTTTGTCCAAAGGCAGTTTGAGCTCCAGTTCAAGCTCGAGTTCTAAAAGAAGAGAATCGGTGAAGAAGATTTTTCCTTACAAGAAACAAGGAGCACAAAACGATGAACAAGGGCACGACGAGAAGAAAGAGAAGAGTACTGTTCAAGAAAAGTCGAGGTTGCGCGGACCCCAAGGCAGTGCGAGTCTCACAAGCACAAGCAGTAACGAAGTTTCCTCAACAAAAGATTACAAGAGAAAGTCGTTGTTCCAGAGACCGAAGATTCTTGATTATGATGAAGTGGTGGCTCGTCTAGCTGACCTTCGCCGAAGCTAGGAGATAGTTAATTAGTATAGTAATTAGGGTTTCGTTTCGTAATTAGGTCTATATATGTACTTTAGTAAATAGATTTCGTGAAACAATTAAAGGCATATTTTTTTAATTTCATCTATTTAATCTTAGCTCAACTGATAATTTTATCAGAAGAGATGTTTGAAGTTGGAAGCTTTGTAATAAATAAAATGAATAAAACAAAGCTTTTTTTTATAGTAAAATTATGGTTTCCTAACCAAAATAACCAAAATAGTGTAGAACTCATTTTTGATTGTTAAAAATATAATAAAATAAATCAACAATGGTTATGTCATTCAATAAATTGTTTGATTTGGATATTTTA
Source organism: Brassica napus (assembly GCF_020379485.1). NCBI lineage: Eukaryota > Viridiplantae > Streptophyta > Magnoliopsida > Brassicales > Brassicaceae > Brassica > Brassica napus. Next base: position 16,600,218 of record NC_063449.1, read on the forward strand.
TACTTACTTAAATATCATATAAACCATTAAATGATTTGGCTGTTTTATATATTTTAAAAGAATAGGTAAAGTTGTCAAATCTAAAAGTTTGGTTAATGAAAAAAAAAGTTTGGTTAATGATTATTTGAAAAGGTTAAAATTAATATTTTTGTTTTTTTTACCATGTGAGCAATTTTTACTATTTTAATATTTCTTAAGCAGAATCATTTTATTTTTAATTGTTTATGGAAGTTGTTACTGGCACGGCACTGCATAAGTCCGAACACTTTATGTCTGACTGTAGAACCGAGCCTTTCGACATTTCTTTGTCCAATTACTTTTTTGTTGTCGTCCAATTACTTTTTATGCAAAAAGAAAAGAAAATTAGAGCCCAAAACGACGTTTCTTGGAAGTTTACAGCTAAAGTGCTTGTAAACTAATTAATTGAACTCTCTCTAATTAAGCTTTAGAGTGAAAAATCTAAGCTTCGTAGAATAAATAAAGACCATAATGAAAGGCATGTCAAGAAAGGTCTTCTTTTGGATAATACATAATCTTTTCTCTTTATCTCTCAGAAGAAACTTTATGGTTCGTTTCTTTGCTTCATAGATTTTGCTAGATTCTGATTCAGAGTATTACTTCGACTCTAGACACTAAACCACCGGTTGATTCTTCCGGATTTTCATATAGAACATTCATCTTGTTGCCTTCTTCTGCCTCAAGAAATCGAAAACAATGAACATCTTTCTTAGTTGCTTCAAACCTAAGTTCTACAAGAAAAGGTTAGCCTTCTTTGTTTTTGAATGTTTTGAATATTTCTTATGTGGTTATTCATTATTGTTGTTGAAATGAAATGCAGCAAGTCTACAACCAGTTACATGAAGATTCGGCTCGATATAGTGAGGAAAAAAAGGATTGCAATGGTTAATTTCTTGAAAATGGACATTGTGGATTTTCTCAAGAATGGCCTTGAGTATAATGCTTATACAAGAGTAAGACTCCTTTTTCTAACTATCAAAAGAATTTAACAGAATTTTTCCCCTAAATATATCCGCATAACATGTCTTAAATTTGAGTTCCAACAAAATTCTAAGGTTCTTATGAATTAAAGTTTTATTAAATCTGCCAATAACTTGTTGTTGCAGGCAGAAATGTTACTCGAAGAGCTTAGGATTATATCATGTTATGATATCATTGAACGATTTTGTGACTGTATATCTGAAAATCTCACACTAATGCTGAAGAAAAGGTTCTAATATGTTTCCCTTTAATCTATTGTTTTCATTCCAAAGGTTCTCAACGTTTACTTACTATTTCTTTTGTTTCCTTCACTTATTTAGGGAATGTCCTGAAGAATGCAAAGAAGCTGTTTCCTCTTTGATACATGCAGCTGCATGGGTTCCTGATGTTCCTGAACTTAAGGATCTTAGAGCCGTGTTTACTCATAGATTTGGGAGTTTCATTCATTCATCTGTAAATCATGAGGTTGGTTTATTGATTTTAATAGTCTAGTATTTTCCTTGCCCTGGCAATATCTTGTCTTTCTTGAAATTTTGCAGCTCGTTGAGAAAACTGAATTGCGGAGTAGACCATCACGTGAACTCAAGATTCAGACAGTGAAAGACATTTCTAAAGAGTTTTCGATTGAATGGGATCCTACAGCTCTGAATCTGTTTCTGCTTGGACAAACTTCATCTTCGCAAGTAAACTTGTATTCCAAGTTTTTAATATATAGAGAGAAAACATCAATCTCTCAGCCTTGTTTTGTTCTAATGTATGAAAAAAAAATGTGTAGATTGATGATAAGGTAGAGACAGGAACTGATGATCCGAAGATTAGGGAAGAGAAAAGTACAGTAAATGATCAAAGCGAGGATGAATCGGTTCTTTCAGAGAGCTGGACAAGGGATTCACTGTCTAAAGGTAGTTTGAGTTCTAGTTCGAGTTCGAGTCGTAGTTCTCCAAGAAGAGACTCTGAAAAGAAGAAGAAGAAGAAGATTCTGCCTTACGGATTAATCTCTCCTCCACGCACGAAACCAGGAGGTAGAAACAATGAGAAATCACAAGAGGAGAAAGAAGTAGACATATAAAATATATAGGACAAAATTTAGGTTCCCCCGACGCAAATTTTTCAATATTATAATCAATTAAACTGCCAGCTAGATTATTAATAAAAATATTAATTTTAAAAAACAAAATCAAAAATAATTTACAAAAAAAATGATGCCACTAACAAAACTCTAAATCTTAAATTCTAAACTTTAAATTCAAAACTCAAACTCTAAACCCTAAATCCTAAACCCAAACTCTAAATCATAAACTCAAACCCTATATCTTAAACCATAAACCCTAAACTCAAACCCTATATCTTAAACCTCAATCGGAGATCCTAAACCCAAACCCTAACCCCTAAACCCAAAATGTTTGAATTTGGGTTTAAGATTTACAGTTTGGTTTAGGGTGTATGATTTGGCTTTGGATTTAGAGTTTAAGGTTTGGATTTAGGGTCTAGGATTTAGGTTTACAGTTTGGGTTTAAGATTTGTGATTTGGGTTTATCGTATAGGGTTTGGGTTTAGGGTTAGGGTTTACTATTTGGATTTAGGGTATAGGGTTTGGGTTTGGGTTTATTATTTAGGGGTTAGATTTAGATTTAGGGTTTAGAGTTTAGGATTTAAGGTTTTGTTAGACATCATTTTTTTTTCAACTATTTTAAATTTTTTAAATAAAATTTAATATTTTTTATTAGTTATCTAGGTGACAATTTAATTGGTTATAAGAAAGATGGTGAATTTAATGGTTCACTATAAAGGGTAAACCTAAGTTTTGTCCAAATATATATATGTCTATGAATACAAAAATCTAAGTTAACTTAACATATAACATGGGGTATAATGGAAACCGGTCCAAAATAGTTAACGTAATAGTAATACCGTTTGATGTAAACCGGATTCAGGATTTCCGGCCGGTTGGTGAATCCGAATCAATACTATTAAAACAGAAACATGACTTATTGATATAGGTGTGGTCTGACTATTTTAATACAATTATTATTTTATTTTATTTTTTGTCAGCATTTTAATATAATTATTAAAACTTATTATTAATCATTTAAAAGAAATATTATACAAAAAAATACAACTATAACTAAAAACATAATCTAGTGTAATTTAAAAGTAATAACTTCTAACCCCTTCACAAGTCAAATATGAAGATGTTCTTCCACATAATCAATTATTAACTAGTTTAATAATAAAGTTTAATCATACACTCAACTAAAAAATAAACAACATGGCATCTATATGTTATACATCGAACCTTACCAAACATCTCATCTCTCATGAGCCATGGCCGGAGATTATGATCCTGAAGCAACTCCCTCGTCACCGGAATATAAGCCCTTAGCTTCATCCAGCCGCGATCTAGACGGCGCCGTTCTGATATCACATCCTTCCTCGATCAGCCGACGTCGTTTCATCATCTCTTTATTTCTCATTTCTTTTGCCTCGATCCTCATCTACATCTTCTGGCCGTCAGATCCACGCATCAAAATCGAACGGGTCAAAGTTTCCCACGTGCACGTCCACCGTCGACCGGTGCCGTCTATAGACATGACGATGCTCGTTACGCTCAAAGTATCCAATGCTGACGTGTACTCTTTTGACTTCACGGCGCTTGACGTTGCGATTGGTTACAGAGGGAAGACGTTAGGTCACGTGAGTTCGGATGGCGGGCACGTGAAGGCTATGGGTTCGTCTTATCTTGAAGCGGAGACCCAGCTTGACGGCGTCACGGTGTTTGCTGACGTCATTAACCTGATACATGATTTGGCCAAGGGCTCCATCGAGTTTGACACCGTTACCGAGACTAACGGGAAACTTGGCGTTTTGTTCTTCCGTTTCCCTTTAAAGGTACTTCAACTCAAGTTTTACGCAATTATTCGGTTTATTAATGACAACTAAGACTTTATATTATACCTTTATTTGATTCTTTTCATTAACGGCTTCTTCTTTAATTGATGAACAGGCGAAAGTGGCATGTGGGATTCTAATAAATACAGTTAATCAGACAATTTCTCGTCAGAGCTGTAGACCTATCTGATTCAAGAGACATCATCTGATATTTTGTAAGATTTGTTTAGTTCTTTTACCTTTATAGTTTAGTTTATAATGTAATAACAAATGAGTAATCAACCAAAAATTTAAAGTAGTATAATTTTCAACTATGCTGAATCGCAGTTAATAATAATAACATTCTCGATATATTTTTTCTATGTATTTATATGTTTTTGTTACTATCAGAATCACACCGTAATTGTTTCGTGATAAATTTTTGTGTTGTAATTTGAACCCTTGAGCGCTTAACATATTTTGAGAAAACCTATCTTATTATATAGAGAAGAGCTATTATCTTCTCCTATGCTGCCACGTCACTAATTCGTTAAACCACAAACTGACACGTGTCTTATTTTAGAAACGCTGCTTTTCATTTACATTCTGTTTGGGTTATTTTGTGTCTGGGCTATAGGTTTCAGTTAAGGAGTAAATCCCATAGACGAGACAACGTTATCTTCTTTGTGCGCCTCCTCTTGAATTTTGGGGTTCTTCATTTTCTTTGATATCTGACTTCAACAATGGAGTTCTGAAAGATTGAAATGCTCAAATCGACGCGAAGAATATCTCTGTAGTGTATCAATCACGTTGTTTAATCTTACATCTCAATCGAAACGTTTTCGAGTTACAGATTTATCGTTTTTAACGCCTTATTAGGCTTCCTCATCTATGGATTCTACGTGAGCCGAATCCATCTTCATTCAGAACCATCGGCGTTAATGGAGTTACTTTAGGTTGTTTGAAAAGAATCTGCCTTAGGAATCTCTTGGTCGATCTTCATTCGAGTCTGTTCGTTCTTCTCCTCCAAAACGTTCCATTCATGGCCATTAAGAACCATAATTAATTCTTCGACCCACACAATGCTTCTTTTTTCTCTTTCAGTCGGTGTTTATCCAACTATAAAAGGTCAGTCCTCATCTCATGAAAATCATCCTCTCAATTCCTAAAAACAGTCAGATACGTATTTTTCTGTTCAGTGGCTAACTCATGGCTGGCTTGAAAGCTGGTCACTGCTCTTCCACCGTACAGGTGAGGCTACTCAGATTTTGGGAAGCTTGGAACATCAACGGTGGCTGAGGAGAGCTGATGGAGATAGATAGACATGCTACTCATCGATGCTAAGGTATTATGTTCAAAAAACTCATAATCATCTTCGTATCAATCTAAAGGCGGCGTTGTAACTCATATTTATCAAACTTTTGTATCCAGATCTTAGTAAAACATCTTAAGGATTAGTCTTTTAATCCGTTTGTTGATAAATGATTGGTATATAATACACAGATAAACAACAACCGCTACGAAAATTGCAAAACCAACAATCAAAGAACTCAAGTTTTGCATGACTTTGTTAGGTTCTTTTGTGAGGAACTCAATCAAAGAACCACTAATTAGGTTCCTTTGTTGGGAAAGACTACAATATCTGCAGTGATCTGTTGTCTCGGCTTAAGGTATGCACTCTTCGAACCCTACATTGTTTATTGATGGTTGATGTGGCGAGGGTTCAAATATATGTGAGCTTCGTCTTTTCAGATTATTCATGTGTTGAGGATCGTTCAGCAGAGCTTAGTGCTGCCAAGTTTAGATTGAAAATTTTGTTGTGTGGAATGGATGATGGTATTTGCTATGTTCTGTTTCAGGTTTTTCTGACGAAATTCATAAAGTCTGTCTCCATTGTTTGAGAATACACCAAATGCTGCTCAGGAGCTCACTCTTGCAGGTATGTTTCTCTTATTGGTTCAAGTCTGTGCTTCTATTTTATGTTTGTGCTTCTATTTTATCTCTATGCTTCTATTTTATTTCTTCGTCATAGGTTCCACAAAATTGTTCCTCTTAACGCAGTAATGTATTTGGAGCTGAAGACAATGGCCCTGCTGAAAAAGTGACACTCCCTCATAATGAAAACTCTTAACAGCCTCCCTGAGACAAGCAGTGCCATCCCCAATGTAGAGATTGATGCTAATTTTCTCTGGATCTTCGAGTCAGAAGAACGCGAGTTTCTTCAACATACGGTCTTTCCAGCCCATGAGCATATGGAGAATGGTTGACCACGACCCTTTAGTTCTGCACCCATGGTTTGACCATCGTTTGAGCGTCCATGGTCACGTGTTCTTCAGTCATAGACCAAGTGACTTCTACCCGAGCTTCAGGTTTTGCTAGGAACCTTCTGGAAAAGGTGTTACAGTGTTATTATGGGGTTTATTTGTCTGAAAGCGACGAAGACAATGAAGCTATGATATTGAGAGTTCTAAGCTGCAAAACAGTTCTTATCAAAGCTTAAGAAGGCTTCGGTATTGAGTTCTTATCAAAGCTTAAGAAAGCTTGAGAAGGCTTCGGTATTGAGTTCCATTTTGATGAGTAAACAAGTCTAACGATATCAGATACAGAGGACAAAGTCGAGGAGAACACATTTGATTCTGCAGCTTTGTTTGCACTTTTGATGGCAGCCCTTGCTGGTGGAATGAGAAATTATACAATTAATCCTCAAGTAAATTATTATGGTACAAACAGAAAGATGTCTTGACATGTTACCAATATTAGAAACGAACCAGTCATAGAATTGAAAAAAATAATTATAATATTGGAATGACAACAAATCGACATGATTATGTTAGAGCTGTAAAACAGCAAATGTAAAATTGTACTTTGTTTTATGGAATGCTTTTTCATATTTAGAGTGAAAGCTATAAGCACACGTTGTGAAATATTTTTTAGATGACATGCATTTAGATGAGTATTGAACTCAATTATAATCTATTTTACAAAACACTGGAACAGTTTTAGTGACACTTTTTAGTATTATAGCTAATGCTACTTGAAAACCCAGGTGGTGACCTTTATCACGTTGTCATAGTTTAAAAAATGTGATTTCGCCATTTTCTCATTCATAATTGTACGTATGCTTCATGCCCTTTAGTTACACTATATATGTAACAGAGTGCTTAATCTATTGGAAACTAGAACTAAACTTTTGATTTTCTATTGTTTTAAAATATCTTAATCTATTTTATTTTTTCTTTTTTTTTCAAACAATTATTCAGTTATTTGTTACTCCTCTGATATACCAAACATGTCACACAAAAAAATTTTACGCAATGAATTTTGGGTATATCCGTATTGGAATCTCCGATTCAAAATCTTAAAACTATATTTATCAGAATTAGGAAAAAAACATTTTACACTAAATCGAATAACAATATATGTGTATAATATATGTATTTGTTCATGCTGCATGTTATCTACAAGTGCTATTTACTTGATTATGCTATCAGTCATATCTGAATGTAGAACTTTATTTTGTTTTTTTTGCGTAGATCATAAACATAATTATATTTATCAATTGGTGTTCAAATTTTTTTTTCAGTTATCAATTTTTAATATTTGTTTCTTTATTTTAGCAACATGACATATTTCTCGATTAGTGAAACAAAGCGGCAAAAACAGAATCAAAAGCGATACAATACCATAATAGTTTGAAAACCTTCATGTAGGAGAGACAATTTTTCTGTTTATATTTTGTTTAGTGATTTAAAACATAAACAAAAACTCACAAAACGATTAACCCATCAATTTAACATAAACTGCGATACTACCACGTCAATACATATAATCCCATGCCGGAAAATTCCTTAGCCAAGAATAATCTACCACCTAATAAATATTTACAAAATTAAAGAAAAAACAAGATAATGCTTAAAAGAGAAAATCCCTTAGCCAAGAATAATCTACCACCCATGATCCTTCTTTTTATCCACGATCATTTGCTTTCTCATGCTTTTATATCTAATTGTTAAACAAATGGTAGAGAAACTTCCATTTGATCAAAAACAAGATATAAAAGGTCTATGCTCCTTCTTTAACTGCAGAGGAAAAATAATAGATCAAAACTCAATTTTTCGCTCTATAAGACCTAAAGATATCTCTCATGATCCATGGTTTAACAATGTTTCCCTATTGTATTTTCTTTTGGTCGATTCATTTGATTTAACTCATAATGTTTAAAGTTTAAATTTAGAGAAGTGTTATGAATATTATAAATCTATAAAATTTTGCAACTTTGAATCAAATCAGCGACAATGCTGGATATGCTCACATGTTGTTTTTTTAGTTATATAATTGAAATTTTGTGTAGACAACACTAATCGATTAACATAATCACACTCACAACTAAATGAACAAAAAAAAAAAACTTGCACAAAAGTTATAATTTTGATAAAAATATACATATACAAAATTTAAGAAATATGTATATTTTAATAACAACTAATATTAAATATTTACTCTGATTACTTAAATTATTTAAGGATCTGCTGCCCGCCCGTAGGGCGGGCTTACCCTAGTTTAAGATACATGACACATTAATACGCTAAACAATATTCATTAGCGAAGAAAAAAATGATCACCTGAAATAATAAAGGACAATTCTCCTAAATATACCATTTTCAAGTTTTTATCGCAAAAATAGATTTTAAAGAAGAAAATGACCAAAATGTTTCATTTAATAGGTAAAAAAACTTTAATGCCCTAGATATATAAATACAAATAAATAAATAATTACATAAATAAATAAAATATTTTTTTATAGTTTCAGATTATATGTTTTTAAACTCGCACTTTTTTATAAAAATTTTTGGAATTTTTTTTGAATTTTGTTTTTTTTTTCAAATTTTCTTTTTGTAATTCGAAATACATTTTGAAACTATTTTTCAAATTTTTATTTTCAAATTTTTAATATTTTTTTTTTATTTTATAAAATTTTAAAACTTAATCTCAAATCTCCACCCCTTAACTCTAAACTCTAAGGTTTGGATTAGTTAACCTAGGGATATAAACGTATATTTACCTCTTTAATAAAATATTTTGATCTTTAGAGTATTTTAGTGCTATCCTATGGTATTTTCAATAATAAAACTAAATATAAAATAAAATTCAAAGGTTTCTTAGTGTGAATAAAAAAATAAAAATGTAGTAGTAAGAGTGAAGAAAAAATAAAAGACAAACTAACAAAAATGATATTTCTATTCTGGTTTGTAAATTGAATTTTATTGATTAGTCCATAAAATAGGGATATCGATTTTTTTTCCAAAAAATTGTTTAAAAGGAAAAAGAGAGTCAGAGCCCAGGTTTTAGCGGCCTGTCGCCAGAGCCGGCCTTGCACGTATCTCGTGCTGTCCAAGCCCATCTGCAACGCTCCTAGTCAAGCCTAGAAAAGAGTGACCGGAAGTTGGAACCAACATATGAATGTGGACAGTGGACCAATGCCTCCAAAAACACTATTGACCATTTCTTCACAATGATCATTATCCCCGAGCCGCGTGTTTCATTCATGCCTACGAAAGCTCCATAGATGTTCACCCTAAAGATCAATTTTAATGGTTCTAATGGTATGCATATAAAAAAACGAAGATTAAATAAAAAACGCAGATTAAATAAAAAAACACAGATCCAGAAGAACAAATACAGATCATGCAGATCAAACTGGTTAAAATAATTTTTTAAATTATATTATTTGATTGAATGTTAAATTTTTTTTTGGTAAATTAAATATCTAGAACAAAAAATACAAATTCTTATATACAAACAATAATAATTGTTATTTTAATAAATACAATGAAAATTTAAACATTATATAAAAAATAAATATACTTACAACATACAATGAGATTGAAAAAATTAATATGAAGCGTTTTTGTTTGCCCCCTATGTATTTACATTAATTTCTCTAATGTTTGCGGTAAAATATTTTTGTCTCATTTTCACATTTTACATATCATTTTTTTAAACCATAGAAGTAACGTTGTCAATTTCTTTATGCAGGATCAGCTAATATTTTATATGTATATAATTTTTTCCATCAAATTTTTTATAAAGATGTTGATGATATATTTTTAAAAAATATATTTAAATTTTAAATAAACATAAACATTAAAAGCTTAATTTATTTTTTTGCCCATGGACCCAAATAAATGTTGAGTCGGCCATGTTGTATGTTTTTTCTATCAAAAAAATCTTATTTGAAGTTCTAACTTAAAATTTTAATAAAATTATGTAATTCAATTGTAGTTCTCACCACTCTTTTTTATATCTTGGGAAGTCACAAAGATGTAAAAATACATACATATGTTAATATATATTTGTCGGTAACATATACTTTTCTTTTATCGAATAATATTATACACAGAATCCAACTTAATGATAATTAATATCAAAAATATAAATAAAATAACTATAATTACATATTTTAGATGATACAAAATAATATTTAAGTAAAACACACAAATATTTTTATACTACTTTTATTAATAAAGTTCGTAAATACGTTATTGTATAAAAACAGGAAAAATATAACAACATATTAAACTATATTTTAAATGAATTTGTGTTTATTTTAAAGTGAATCAGACATAAGATACATTCAGGTTATGAAGTCAAGGTGTGGGAGGATCTGTGAATCCCAACGACCCCTGCGAGATCAGCTATCCCTGTAGCGCCAGTTATGCATCCTAATCTGAGAGTTAGCGGCCTCATTAATCAGGTATTGAAGGATTGGGATGTTGGTCTATTGGAGAACTATGTCGATGACATACCGCTTATAAGGAGTTTGGCCATAAGCTCAACTCATCGTCGTGATACATTCTGCTGGAACTACACATGGAATGGTCAATACACAGTTAAATCTGGATATTATTGGGTGGGTCCGAATTTATTAAAGACAGAGGAGGAGAAGGAGGTCTTGGAGCCGAGTATCACTAAACTTCAAGTCTTTGCATGGAAATTAACCGCGCCTAAGAAGATATGTCATCTTATATGGCAATTGTTAACTGGTCATGTGGCAGTAACGAGGAACTTAGCAAGACGCAATATGAGGTGTGATAACTACTGCCCAAGATGTGGTGAACTAGAAGAATCTGTAACCCATGCGATATTCGAATGCCCACCAGCTCTACAAGTACAAGTTTGGTCCTTATCATCAACTCCAACAAATATAGATTATCTATTCTGGAGAAAAAACAGCATTATCGAGCCAGAACAAGACAGAGATCCTTATCCCTGGATAATCTGGTATATTTGGAAGGATAGGAATGACAAACTTTTTAGGGAATAGACAGAGATCCTTTGGAGCTATTCGACATGCAGAAAGTGAATGTCAAGCCTATGGTTTGATGCGAACGAAGTGGTACAACCAGTGGTACAAGATAACAATACTGAGGAATCCCAAGTCATAAGCTTGGGTAATATTTGCTTGTTAGATGGATCTTGGACAGCTTCTGCTCACTTTAGTGGATGTGGATGGGTTTGGATGGACAATAGTGGGAACATTCAACTTATGGGGACAAGAAACTTCACTAGACGCGAATCAGCCTTGCATTCAGAAGTAGAAGCACTGCAGTGGGCAATGAAGAACATGCTTCAACATTCAACATGCCTGAGCTTTGGGACAGACTGTAAGGACCTTATTGCAATGATAAAGGAACCTCATGTCTGGCCAAGATTTGCGCGGAATTGGAAAAAATAGAGACGCTACAGATATGCTTCCCAGATTTCAACATCATTCATGCTCCACGAGCGCGCAATCAGATTTCAGATTTTTTAGTTAAAACTGCTAGATCCTTCCACAGGGGATTACATTTTATTGGTTGTTCTATTCCGGCCAGATTACCCAGACCACCTCAAGCTTGAGTAATAAAATGGTCTTTTGACACGTCAAAAAAAATTGAATGGATAAGTTAACAATAAAATAATTTAAACAATTAATAAAAATAGAGAGAGAGAGAAATAAAATTTACATCCATATGATTGGTTCTCAGCATGGTTTTACCATATATTTTTTTTCTGCAGATAATAAAAAATAACACTGGTATTAATCTGCATCCAAATCATTAATTATTTTATAATTTAATTTTATTCTACATTTAAAACTTTCATAAAATGCAGTTCAATCTGTATTACAAATGTATTGTATTTAATCTGCATTTTTACTATATTTCGTTCAAAGCCTAAATCAATCAAAACTGTTCTTATTGATATCGGAACATGATGCTCCGCATAGTTGATACGTATGTCAAGCTTCCCGAATCGCTTGACTACAAAGTCAAGCGCATTGATAATGGCCATGTTCGTTTACGTGTCGCGCGACCTGCGACCTGCGACTTACGACTAAGATTACGTTCGTTTACGTGTCGCGCAACCTGCGACTTGCGACCTGCAACTAAACCTGCGACCTGCGACTAAAACTATGTTCGTTTACGTGTCGCGTGACCTGCGATCTGCGACCTGCGGCCAGTCGCGCGATCAAAATTTTCTTAGTCGCTGTTTTTCCGGGCGACTTGAATGGGAACCCGCGACTGATCGCGCGATCAGTCGCGCGACATCAAAACGAACAACAACCTGCGACCTGCGATCAGTCGCATGTCGCAGATCGCGCGACACGTAAACGAACAGCATCAATATCGTCTTCTTCTGCTCTAACATTACTATGCATGAAACAAAATATGATGGATTTTGTGTCAATCCGTGTAGACATTACGTCTTTTATAGGATAATTTTTTTTGTTTAGTTTGGACCGACTTATATTAAAATTAAATTCCGATATTACATCAAAGTTCATGTGCTTCCAAGTTTTTCTAAAAAAAGAAAACTGAGTGATCGTAAGTAAATCCAATTACATCGATTAATTGTTGCTTTTTCATAACTCGGTAACTTGGTGATTAGTTAAGAGTTCATTAATCAGTCACGTGACATCATTTTTTCATCTTTCTTTTGTAATTAAGATAATAATTTTTTTTTTCAAAGATAATAATAATTAAAAAGCTAATTATACAGGAGCCATAGTAACCGCTTATTTGTATTCCTGTTGTCGGCTTGTAAATCTTTGGGATCAAACAGCATCCTTTTATAATGATTCAAAGATAAGTCTATAAAATATCACAACATGCACGATTTGCACTTTGATTAAATTAACAAATAACCACTAATCTAAACTATATTTATTGATTATTAGTTGAAAACCACAAAATGCAAGATTTATACTTCGATTAAATCGACAAATTAGCCATGAATATAAACTATGCTTATTGATGATAAATAAAAATCACAACATGCACGATTTATACTTTAATTAAATTAACAGATACCCATGATTATAAAACTATAGTTATTGATTACATATTGATGTGTCATTTTTGGAGTGAAGAAGAAGAAGACGGAGAGGAAGAAGAAGAAGGAAGCCATTGATATTCATGATGATGATACCTACACTTGAACGATCTTGGATGCTTCGACGGTGAACATACACACACCTTCTTTTCACCGCCAGCGTCACGGACACTCGCGATGGCTACCACCTCCGTCGTCACCGTCACTTCTGCCGCCGGTAACTTTGGCGGTGGAATGACAGGTGGGAGAATCTTTTTGTAGCACATTTTTGTTCGTTTCAGACTTTAGTTAAAACTACAGATTCTTCCTTTTTAAGATTTTGTGTTTGTGGTTTTGCTCAAAAGAAAGAGAAGTCGACTATAAATACTAGTCATGCTTAGAATATTATTAATTACATATTAATCCTTTAGTATTGTGTAGATGATACGTCGCCAGACAAAAAACTTGAAACGTCACACGTGGTTAATGGTTTTGGTGCACGTCTTGATATTTGTACAAAAACCATGAGGTCAGAAATTTATTCTAGGATATATCCTGATCTTTATAATTAATAAAAGGAAAATGTAAAGGAAGTATTTGATTTGATATTTTAAAGAATTAGATATTTGAAAAAAGCATTCCAGGACTTGAATTCGTATCAATTTGATCTTTAGCTGGTGGTAACTGTTTCTATTACAATGCCAAGCATATGGTTAAGCATTATAGATACTAATGAATGACAATTGACAAAAAATATTTGACCATTCACGAGTTTTGGTTCGAGATTCTCCATATATATAAAGAAAAAGATGTTTTGTTTTAGCTGAAAAATGTGAGCCCATATGAAATGGTGGACCATACTCTCGTATGAAACAAAACGGGATTATATGGTAACGATGAATTGAGAGAGAAGTGATTGGAGACGATATGCGGTGGGAGTGGGCCGACTACGACATCACTTCGTCTCCCTCTGAGCTTCCCGTTGTCACTCATCTTCTTTAGATAAACTTACCTTTTTGAGGTTATATATCACAACGAAATTAACTATTTATAGTATTTTACTTCTTATTTTGATATACTTTTCCAAAAGAGTTTCTTTTGATCTATTTTCTCTTACAATCTTCTGATAAAATGTTCGTTAAGGATTTTCTTGACTACTATAAGTGATTCTTCATTTAAAATAATGTGCCAACATAATTAATTTTTATTCATAAACTTTTACGCAGATATGTTTGTGTTCTTCAGCCGTGATAAATAAGATTTTAGTTTTGGTAATGAACAAAATCTAATGAGAAGCTGATTTATTTATAACTAGTGGTATTCCGGGTTCGTATATTGTATTTTATAATGAGTTGATAATGTGTTTTTTGGATCAATTTGATAGTAGTTAGTGATAGTAGTATATTATTTTATTTTGTATTTTGTAACTTTTTCTAACGTGGATGCGTCAGCTAATTTTGCTGACGTGGATGTTATGTATACAATATTTGTTTTAAAAAAATCTATTTTTTTAATAAAAAATATACTTTTAGAAAATGTAAACGTTTATAAATTTTTATTATTTAGTAAAATTAACAAAATTGAATTTAATAATGAAATTTTAATTTTATATAAGAAATATATTTGTTATATATATTTATTTGTGGTTGTTTGACATTTGTGCTAAATATTTGTTATGTTTGGTTTTCTGATTTAATGTTTTATTTGAAATATATATATATATATATATATATGAGGAATTTATTTTCTTTGTGTTAGTAACTGTATTTTAAGAGTTTTGTGTGTTTGGTTTGTGAATGTGTAAATATTTTTGTTGATGGATATATGCTTTGTTTTTGTTTTTTTTCTTGAGTTTATTACTATTTTGTATTGACATTAACTTTACGTAATATAATATCGTTGAGAATAAAAAGGAATAGTCAATTATTGAACATAACGGAATGAGATTATATAAATATTTGTGACCATCATAAATTCACAAATATTTGTTTTTGTTCAAATATGAAAAATTGCGACGGTCTGATGCTTAATGTTAAGTTAAAAAATGTCCATGGCTCAAATAAAGTATAAAAATTTAGTCATTTGCTTGAAAAAATAGCATTTCTCGTACCTCTTGTTGATGTTGTCCGGATGGGATAGTATTGTGGCTTTCGTTGCTTTTAATGTGATTGAATAACACTTGAGTTTTTTTATCACGAAATCCATGTAATAATTTCTTACTGTCACTGTAATAATTTCTTAAAGCGATTCCAACACTGAACTTCGAATGTATGGTCTTGCTTCCAACCAATTTTATTACTGTAGGCTTCATCAATATTTTTCTCACCCATGCAAAGCATTGTTAGACCGTATAGATAAATTGCATATCTATGTACAAAACGTCTGCTGATGTTTGTAGATGATGGAGGACGGCTTGGGATTGCTTTTTGAAAAATATTCTTGAATTCCTTTATCATAATGAAGTTCTATGTTTTCAGCTGAAAAAATATTTTGACATGAGATCGTTATACCTTGTCAAAGAAGCAACTACTTGGATGGATAATACACTACAAGAAAACAGCGACATACTGAGGGAAAAAATCGTCGGTATGTCGTCGGAATAACGTTATTCCGACGACATACCGACGAAACAAGTCTTCGGAAATAACTCCTCGGAAATTCCATTTTCCTCGGAAATCCCTCGGAATTTTCCGACGGAATTCCGAAGAAACAAATTTCCGAGGAAACTCCGAGGACCACCAGTTCGTCGGAAAGCTCCTCGGAATATACCGAGGGAGAACGTCCTCGGAATTTACCTCGGAAGTTCCGACGAAATGTTCCTCGGAATTTTCATCGGGAAATTCCGAGGAAATGAACCCTCGGAAAATTCCGAGGAACAAGTCCCTCGGTATATTCCGAGGAATGAGTCCCTCAGTATATTCCGAGGAACATGTCCCTCGGTATATTCCGAGGGTTAATTTCCTCGGAATTTGAACCCTCGGAAAATTCAGAGGAACTAGTCCCTCGGTATATTCCGAGGGTTCATTTCCTCGGAATTTTAAGAAAATTATTCAAAAAAAAAAAAAAAAAATTTGAAATTTAAATTTGAAAATATAAAATTAAAATTAAAATTGAAATCATATTAGTTAATATTCAAAGTTGTACAAATAAAAATAAAACATTCCGAGTTTTAGAAAAAAAAAACTACGGGTCTGGCACGTCCGGGAACACCTCGTTCGGGTACATCCTCTGCATCATCTCCATCATTTGCTGGTTCAACCTCCTCTGTGCCTCATAGCCCGCATGTTGAGCTGCCATCTGGGTCTCCAACAAAGATATGCGATCATCCTTGTCCTTCAACTGAGCCGTAAGTACTTTTGGATCAACAAAGGGCGGTGGTGCAGAAGAAGGAGGAACCGACCGGGTGCGACGACCCAAACCGACCAAACGTCACTTCTACTTTGGAACCGACTGAAATAGAAAATAGCCAAATTTAAATCAAGAAATAAATGAATTAAACTTAAAAAAAAAAAGAACTTACGGATTCAACGATTTCGTTGATTCGAAACCGGGATAAGTTGGTCGAAGCCGTCGAAGCGTCATCCTCAGTTTGAAGCTGAGACACTTCGTCCTGCACCTGAGTTTGGACCAGGGTGACCACTTCCCTCACAAGACCGTCATCAATCTGGCCGGTCTTCTTGTTGGTATACGTCATCTTCATTAGGGCGAGATCATCAACCGGCTCACCATCATTTTCTTCCGCCTTGAAAAAAACATAAATTAAAGAAACATCAGAAATTAGAAGAAATGCACAAAAAATAAAATTTCAAAACTTAAATAATTGAAGAAAAAGCGACTGAATTTACCATGCGATCTCCCAGAGAGGCAATAGATTGAGCACCCAAGTTATGCTTGAAGACGCCCTTCCCTTTACGGTCGCTCCTGCGGTTGGTGGAGTTGGTGGAAGAAGTTTCTTTCGTCTCTTTGTTATCCCAATGCGCACACAACTCCGTCCAGACCGTGTTGTTTATCGACTTTGGGACCTTTTAATAAAAAAAAAGAAAATAGTTAAATAAATTAAAAAATCGTTTAATAAATTAAAAAATTATTTAATAAATTAAAAACAAACCTTGTTGATTTCCCACTTCTTCTTCCACTCGTGGATCTGCTTTCCATAGTTGTCCATAACTTTATGGACGAAGTGGTGATAGATAAAGAGCGTCTCATCGGAATTCCAGTTGAATTCTTGCTAAAAAAAAACACAATTAGTAGAAAATTTATATTAAAGATTAAAAATATAAGTAAAAAATTAGAATACTTACCGCAAACTGACGAAACCACAGATGCTGCTTGTCGGTAGGGAAGTGAGTGAAAGTCGGATGTCCCTTGTCGAGGGTCGAGTACATCATACGGTTGATCCATGCGCTAATAAAAAGAACAAACGGTTAATAATGAATCAAATTTTAAAGAAAAAAAAATATGTTTAATTACCATGTTTGACACCGTCCATGTGGATACGGAGTGAGATAGGGAAGATGGTCACGACCGGGCTGTCGAACCAACTCCGCAACACTCATCACTCCCGGAGGACCCGGAGGAGCAGGAGCGGGTGCAGCAGCGGGAGCGAGAGGAGCAGGAGCGGGTGCAGCAGAGGGAGATGTATGGTAGGAGCTGTGGGGCGAAGGGGAATCCTGAAAATGACTGGAATCCCGAGACTGGCTTCCCGTACCACCACGACCACGACGTTGTCGAGGCCGGGTCTGATCATCATGAGACGTGTAAATTAAAAAATATATATTTAATAAATATAGAAATATATAAATTAATTTTTTTTTAAATCCCAAATAATAGTTTTTAATCACAAAAAAGTTTTATAGATATTAAAAATATTTAATAAATATATAAAATAGTTCTAATAAACAAAAAATAGTTTTAATAAATAAAAAATAGTTTAATAATTACAAAAAATAGTTTTAATAATATTAAAAATGTTTAATAAATATAGAAATTTATATAATATAAATGTATATTTTTTTTTAAAAAACAAATCCCAAATAATAGTTTTTAATCACAAAAAAGTTTTATAGATATTAAAAATATTTAATAAATATATAAAAATAGTTCTAATAAACAAAAAATAGTTTTAATAAATAAAAAATAGTTTAATAATTACAAAAAATAGTTTTAATAATATTAAAAATGTTTAATAAATATAGAAATTTATATTATATATATATATATATTTTTTTAAATCCCAAATAAAAGTTTTTAATCAAAAAAAAAGTTTTATAGATTTTAAAAATGTTTTGTAAAATCCAAAAAATCGAATTTATATACAAAAAATGTTTTGTAAAATCCAAAAAATCGAATTTATATACAAAAATCGTTTTGTAAAATACAAAAATCGAATTTATTCACAAAAATCGAATTTATATACAAAAATCGATTTTATAAATACAAAAAAGTAA
Source organism: Brassica napus (assembly GCF_020379485.1). Lineage (NCBI taxonomy): Eukaryota > Viridiplantae > Streptophyta > Magnoliopsida > Brassicales > Brassicaceae > Brassica > Brassica napus. The sequence goes on from NC_063449.1 coordinate 16,618,886, forward strand.
AAAATTTATAAAAAATTCTAAATCAATTCAACAAAACAAATTATTAAACCAAATCACAATTCTAAACCTATTATACAACCAAATCACAATCCTAACCAATCACCCTAACAAAAATCTATCAAATCTAGACAAAAACCTAACAAATAGAACCTAAGAGAGTGAGATAGGGTCCTTACATGATTTGTGTAAGAGAATGGGGAGATCGCCGGAGATATCGTCGGAGAGAAGGGGGAGATCGCCGGAGAGGAGAGAGGAGCCGCACAGAGGAAGAAGAGAGAAATGGGGAAGAAGAAGCGGCTCGTGGTTATAAAACCTAGGGTCCGACGGATAGTTTCCGTCGGAATTTTCTCGGAATTCCGATTTCAATTTTCGCGAAATATTTGCCCGGTTAAATGAAAATATTCCGAGGAAATTCCGACGGATACATAAATATCCGTCGGAATTCCGTCGGAATATTCCGAGGAATTTCCGAGGAACTAGTGTTTGGGGTTTCAAAACATCGATTTTTTTTGCCGTATTTCATTTCTTATACAATTGTAATGCATACCATTGAGGATTCTTTGTATAGATGATCATAAACCATGAAATAACAAAATTCTAAAACAAATTGTAAGTATTCCCTTTACCGTTCATTAAAATGTATAAGTGTTTCTCTTATGTTGTGGGGATTTTGTTCATACAATCGGAAAAGTGTTTATTATAGGGTAAAGAACAAAATTTTGACATCATATGGCACTGGAACTCTTCCACTCGTATCTTTATAACGAGGCTTTCCACAAAATTTGCATGTAATCCGCTGTTCATCCGCCCTCCAATAAATCATGCAGTTGTCGCTGCATACATCTATTACCTGATACGATAAACCAAGACCAGCTACGAGTTTCTGAACCTCGTAGTATGAACCAGGAGCTACATTATCCTCGGGTAGAATACCTTTTACAAAATCAGCAATCGCATCCACACAGTCTTCAGCCAAATTATAATATGTTTTAATGTCCATCAATCTTGTAGCAGATGATAAAGCTGAATGACCATCTCTGCAACCTTTGTACAATGGTTGCTTTCCAGCATCCAACATATCATAAAATCTCCTAGCTTGTGCATTGGGTAAATCTTCCCCTCTAAAATGATCATTTACCCTCTCCTCAGTACCTACACCATAATCTACATCCGTTCTAATTGGTTCTTCTAATCTAACCGCTGGCTGAGGTTCGCTAGTACTACCATGTTCATAATCAGTTTCCCCATGATGATACCAAATTTTGTAACTTCGTGTTAACCCACTCAAATATAGATGAGTCCAAACATCCCACTCTTTAATAACCTTTCTATTTTTACAATTAGAGAAAGTACATCTTAACATACCTGTTTTTGCTTCCGGTTGTCGGTGAACTAACCCCATGAATTCGGTTATACCTCGTTGGTATTCTTCCGTAAGCAATCTCGTGTTCGGATCCAAATGAGGTCGATCGATCCAAGAACGAAAATAATTTGAAGAAGATATGTTTTTTATGAATCAAATTCGTGTGTAAAGAGAGTAAGACGGAGGATGAAGATATGGAGTGAATGGAGAGGAAGAGGGGTGCTTGTATTTATAGTTGAAATCCTGCCGACAGACCGAGAAAATTCCGACGGAATTCCGACGGAAACGACTAGTTCGTCGGAATTTCTTCGGAATTTTTAAAATCCCCCAACGGGCTCTCTAATGGCTATAATATATCCTCGGAATTCATCGATTTTTTCCGAGGAATACATTTTTCCTCGGTATTCGGAATACATTTTTCCTCGGTATTCCATAAGAATATTCTGACGGATTAATATTTCCTCGGAATTCCGTCGGTATATTCCGAGGAAACCAAATTTTGTGTTTCCTTGGAATATCCTCGGAAATTCCTTGGGATATTCCGAGGATTTCATTTTCCGTCGGAATGTCCGTCAGAATACCGCTGTTTTTTTGTAGTGATAGTTTGATGGTTATATTCTTGTAAATACGGTTGTCTTCAACTTCTTTGGACAGTAGTGGGCATGATTGCATGACATGACGTGTGGTAGTTCTTATGACCGTGCAACACTTGAGATGATATCGCCTTGGATGTCTCGAGGGAGTTCTTTGAGTGTTGATAGTGGGTGAGCTCCGTTCATCTTGGAATTGTGTATTGATAATGTCTGAGTTTTTTATTCTAGCTGGAGGGTCTAATTTATATTTTTTGTGGAATTTGAAATTGTATTAAACGTTTCAACTTATGCATGGTAGTGTTCTTGTCAGTGATTATTGACTGAGTTAATTCTCCGTAATTGCTTGTAACGTTTATGTGTTTTTAAGTGTTTTGGCTATTAACTCAAACCATTAGATAAGTGAAACGAGCCAGAACTTAATAGTGTTAGTGAATTTTACGTGTTGTTATCTTAGATCAAACTATTAAACTATACTCTGTTTATTATTATTATATTTAATCAAGTAGTAGTATTTTTCAATTTTCCACAATTATATTCTCGTTCTATGGAAGTTATTTGGTATTTTTTTGCTAAAAGTTATGTGCAAGTTACGTTTCAAATTTTGGGATAAAGACGCGTTAGATTTAAGCCCTAGAGCAGGCTTCACAAAACGAGAGTATAATATACCTCACATCTCTTTTCAAAGAGAAAACTTCCCAAAATCAAGTTTCTGTTTTGTGATTTTAGCTTCCATCGATTTATATTCATTTACATCTCCTGGGTTGCAACTTTTCTTCTGCACAACAGAGAAAAAATGCACTATTTACCATCTCTTACATCAATAAGATAACAAAATAAAAAATTATAAACTTTCACATACATTTGATTTAGAGTGGAGATATCCAACCAAGCATTGAAGTCATCCAATTCATCCTGAGTTTGTTCTGGAATATTTCACAGGTTTAGTCTCATAAAGAAGTGAACTTTGAACTTATCAGTAAGCACAAGGAAGCTATAGTTGCTTGATCTAACCCAGTTTTGCTTTGCAGAGAGAAGGAGATGTGTCTTTCCTGCAATCCAATCAACTGACTGCGACCAGATTTCTTAACCAAGTTTATTAAACACACACTATGAGCTTCGCATAGTTGTGTCTGGTTTATCAGTGGACTCACTTAATCAAACTAACAAAATACTAAACAACTTAAGATAGATCAGTTGATTGGTTTTGTACCTGTCTAATTGGATTGTTATCATCACACGATGAATGGAATGGTTTTCGTTATCGAAAACAGTGTTGATACTACTAACTTCGCCCATGACGTGTGCGACAAACATTGCACACATAAGTGTTAGGAGCATCTTCTGGTAATCTGCTTAAATGGAGGACATAAGGTTAAAGTATGAGTTCAAAATTGTTATACAAACCAGCCAAAGGCATGAGTTGATCATACTTTTGAAAACGAAACTTCTCTGTGTGAGATAACAAACTAAGTCCCACAATAGAGAATTAGACAAGAAGTGTCTAATATATAAAGAGATGTTCAACTCTAATTAGTACAAGACCTTTTGGGATGGAAACCAAAAGTAAAAACCATGCGGGCTTGCCTAAGGCCCAAAGTGGACAATATCATACTAATCGGATAATATAGAGTTGGACATGGATTTAATAAACTTAACACTCTGCTGGGATGGTCACTTGTTCCGTGACCTCGACAAAGCTGGTGTGGTCAGTGAAACATGCTTCCAGCGGCATCAATACCATGCAGCCATACATGCCTCCTTCCCTCGAGAGATTTTTGAAAGTATTAAGCGGTGAAACTTGAATCAAAATCGACTGAAAAAAAACCAGAGTAAATAAATTTTGGTTAGTGACTTAGTTTAACCTTAAATCCAAAAACATAAATTAGGAATAAGAATAGGTATTTTCTCGTTGACTATTTGACTGTTTTAGAAACACATAATAAGAGCGGACTATCAAATGGTTGAATAAAAAGAGCTAACAAAACACAGTGGTGGCTAGCCGGAGTTACCTTCTCTTTAAGGAGAAGCATGTGGACACCCGTGAGTTGACCACCTTTCTTAACATTTTTTGCCTCTCTGAATATGAGGAGAGGGACCTCGGCGGTGTTTGAACCGCATCCAGCTTTTAAATCGACAAGAAGAATAGATGAATTCACCACTGATGGATTTAAAGCTTGACAAATGTAGACCTTTGGGATTTTGTTTTGATAGGACTGTTCATCCTAAATAACAAAGCCATTTAAAGTTGAAGCTTCAGGGGATTACTTTAGAGGATCCTATGGTCAATTTAATTGGGGAAATTTTATGTTTACCACTTTCATGGTACCACTTTTCATCTTTACCACCATTAAAGAGACATTTTCAAAAATACCTTATTCATTAAGTGGCAAAAAACTTTTATACCCTTGTTATCAATATATATAATAAATCATTTTTCAAAAGACCCTTTTTATGTTTTCAAATTATACTTTTTCAAATTCAAACTTTTTTATAAATTTTTCTTTTGAAACTTTTTTTTCAAAATTTCTTTTTGAAAATCGAAGATTATGTTTGAAACTATTTTTTTAAAAAAATTAAAAATTTTAAATATTTATTTATATATTTATTAGAATCCTAAATTTCACATTCCAAAAACCCTATCTCAACCCTCAACTCTAAACCCTAAGTCTAGATTAGTTAACCCTAGAGGTATAAGTGTCTTTTACCCTTCATTAAAAGTGAAAGTAAAATTGATTAGTGTAAACATTAAAAGTGGTACTATAAATATGATATTTGTGGCAATTTTCCAATTTAATTCGTGAGAGTGGGAGGAGTGGCGCAGAAAACGTTAATGCTTGGATTAATGTTTCCAAGTGACATTACAAAGACAATCACCACCATGGGTGATTCTCCAACTCCACCTGCTAAAATTGAACAAACCTTAAATAATTTAGGCCGTTTTGGACAATAATCAAAAAGGCCACTGGTTTGATCATTAAAAACACGTAGCCCAAATTATTAAACAACAACGTGAAGCAGCTTTCGTAAGTTTAGAAAGTACTGCCACGTGTCCAAAAACGCCAATCCCTCCCTCCTGACGTCGTGGTGGCATGTGGAGAGAGAATATACAACTTTATTATTATAGATAGATACACAAGCTTTTGTTAATAAGAATAGACATATAAGACTTTTTTTTATCCGTGCGGATTTTTTCTTTTTATACTAAATATTTTAGTTTGTGTAGCAAAATTTATCAATATCTTAATGTAATTTAGTGTTATATATTATATATCTCTATAATTCCTATGTTTATGTGGATTATATATTATTACTAAAAAATTATAAATTTGTATTTTGTAACAAAATTTATTTTGAAAACATTATTATGTAACAATACTACTTAATATAATTTTTGTTTTATTTCTAAATTTGAAATTTATATGGAAGTAAATTAAATTAGACCTATCTAATAGATAATTTTTTTTTTGAGATACTGTAAAAAAACAATTTTTTTAAAAAAAGAAACTATAATAGTACTTCGATATAATTTTCTAGTAAAGATTTTATTTGAAAAATTGTTTGAAATACACTAAGTTGCATAATTTTTTTTATTATTTTGAAATAGAAATGGATCTTTTTAAAATCGTTGTAAAATGTTTTTTTGAAAATTAATCAGTTTAAATTGTTAGTATATTTAAAATGTAATTAAAATATTTATGTAATTTAAATTTTCGTTTATAAATGAAAACTAAACTAATTCATTTATTTTTATAATTGTAATTTATGATAATTAAAATTTAAATTAAGTACCTTTTGGAATACATTTTAAAAAGATCCTGAAAATAGTTTTAAAATTTTTGTTTGAATTTTCTTAAAATATTTATTTGTATTTCAAATAAAAAGAAATTTTTTAAAATATTATAAGTAAGTCATGTAAAATTTCATTTGTCCAAAATAAAAAAATCATATATAAAAAAGGTCATGATTTCTGTTTTAATAGTATAAAAATATAAAAATAACATAAAATATGATTAAAGATATATATCAGTTCGTATTGAATGTTCAAAATAAGAGCATTATAAACTATACAACAAAGTATAAAAGTAACATAGATTATTATGTGTATATGTTACTGCATATTTGCCCCTTATTTAATCTACATTTATTGTCTTATAGTTTGTCGTATCATAGGAAAATCAACCAATGAGAAAGTGATGATTTGCCATGTCATCAAACACATATGTGACTTGCTACACGCCGCTTCGCCTCCGTCGCAGAAATTTTTTTCTCGATTCACCTTCTCCGACAAACGGTAATCTGTCTCACCTTCTCTAAATGTAAATGCCCAATCGAAATCAATTATGAAAACTGAAGAGGATATTATGGCTTCTCAGTTACTCCACTGCTTCATGCTCATTATATAAACTATCAAGGATTGTGAGTTACGATTCACCTCCTTATCACAAGAAAGCCAAACCGATCGTTGGTTCTTCCTCTCAGGAAAATCGGTCGAACTCTCAAAAGAACATCCAGCAGCTGAGCACGGAAGCTGTGATCTCCGATCCAGGTAAATTCAGTAATCGTATTAATGTTGTTTTGTTTCATTCGATTCTCTCTGCAATAGATGAAATCAAGTCTGAATATGTTGATGGGAACCTTATGATGCCGATCGAATGACCTCCATTGTTCACGTATAAAGTACTTTAGTTTTCCCTTACAGAATCGTCAATTGTACTTTCTTATATTCTAAAGTTTAAGTTTAGTTTATGATGACACTGAAAATATAGTGCCAATACGTCACTCCATATCTTATGATGATTACCTTCAGGTCATGCTCTGTCTTTTCAAGTGTTTTTTTTTTTTTCATTCAGCAGGATGTTACATGCTTTTCACAGCAACCTCTCATCCCCTTGCTTAATTTAACTTCTTTCTTGACAACTATTGTCAGCAATTGAGTGACATGGAGAGAACATACATTAAGATAAAGATCAGACATGAGTTTGCTTCTGCATCTTTCTTAGTCTCTCGCTCTATATCTTCTATTTAGCTTATTGGTTAATTTTTAAGCTTTCTTAATTGGATCAGTGGTTGAGACGATAGAGAGGTTTGCATCAACAACTTGGAGACCACAAAGATGTGCACCTATATAATCTGTGTCTGTACTCCGAGCTTGGTTCTTCGAAACATTTTCTCTATCCCTAAGTGTTGATTAAGAGACATCCTTCTTGATTCTATTTGCTTAATTAATAACCATGTCCATCTTTTCCACATATATCCAAAAGAATCAGAAAAAATCATGCTAGCGAAGCAGGCTTCCTCAGGGTGATTAAGATGCTTAACTAGACAATAGGAGTGGTGTTCGAGTATATGAAAGATGAAAAGGTTTTTAGTTCTCTGCTCTGTCTTTTTTTGTCTACAAATTGTTTTAAATGGTAGTATCGTTTCATAAATGAACATGGAAAGAAGAGAGGAACTGATCTTCTTGCTTCTGTGCGAGTGATTGGAAGGTTCATATAAACAGTCTTTGTTCTAAGAAATCACTGTGCCTCCAAAATAGAAAACTACGATGCCATTGATGCTTCAGTTGTAGGAATGTTCGGTGATCCAAAAGAGGTAATTTGATTGATTTAGTCAAATATGTATCCTTTTGCTGAATAATCTTGATAAATTCAAATAGACAAGAGAAGGAATCAAAGAGGTGCATTTCTTTCCCTTTAATCCTGTAAACGTATATCTATCTCATACATTGATGAAAATGAAGACTAGCATTGGAGCAGCAAATGAGCTCCTGAGAAAGTAATGAAACTAAGATGGTGATGTATAACTATAACTTATTATATGGTTCTCTTTAACCTGATATCACATCCAGAGAGAAAACTAGATGAAAGGTCATGAAGTTATTGATGGATTTTTCTGAATGTGGGCTTCGTTCTCCTGGGGTTTCTCAACAAGTATGTAATATAAAGACCCATCACCTAAAGATTTTTGGTACCATATAATTTTGGTTTTTACATTCTTTTGCATTCGAATGTAGATTGTAACTGAGAAGACCAAGGAAAGCGAGGGTAGTCCATATGGGAACTTATTGGTCTACTGCTACTCTTTGATCCACCAAGACATGACAGTGCCAAAATGATCTGACGAGCCCTTGAGGCTTGAGCTCGATGCCAATGTTATGATGATTACCGGTGACCAACTTTCCATTGGTATTGAGACTGGTCGTAGGCTTGGCACGGGAACACACATGAACCCATCCTCTTCACTCAATTGAAATGATGAATCATTAGTTAGGATCCCCGTCGATGATCTCATTGAGAAAACTGATTGATTCGCTGGAGTTTTCCTTGGTAAGATATACAAATTCATATGTTTTTCCTAATTATCATTAGAAACAACATGCATTATCTGAGTTTGAGATGGAAAGTGAAGTAGCGACAATACTATAGCAAACTACTAGATTGCGTGTCGTAACTACTACTCAAACTTACAATAGTTCTCTTTACTAATTTTCATATTCTACAAGGATACATAAACTAATGAGTCTCCTTCATCTCATTTTCTTTATCTTTGTTTGAATGTTTGAACCGCATCCAGAGGATTCAGAGGTGGGATTGGAACTAGCAACTTTGATCTTTGATTACAGTTGGAGTGGCTTTGTTAAAATACAATGATGGTCCTATCCATTTTAGAAGTCAAATCTGCAAGTTTGAATTCACCTCGCATCTGCTCCAAGGTAAAGAAAGAACACAAGTAATACATCTTACTGCAAAGTTAATTTTCCTGAATACACGCATGTATACCCTGGTAAAATTGTAGAAAAACTCAACAAAAGCAATATAAATGTCCATAATTCGCTAATTTGGATGTATGAACTTTATCACACACTGATAGAATATCTGGTTGTCCTTTCCGGTGATCTTTAATACCAACTGGTGGTTGAAGACACTTATTGTGGGGCAAGTTAACAGCAAAGGTGGAATATCTGGTTGTCCTTTCCGGTGATCATTATAACTTTGACATAACAATGGTTAATGTTTATCAGATGGGACTACAAACACTAATGAAAGGAGGAAAAACATGCAATCAAATGGAATTATATTATATTTTCTTAATCTTTTATGGAATTATATTATATTTTCTTAATCTTTTATTTCGAATTTGTTTTGCTACATGGAAACAAAAGTTTTTGACATGATTTGAGGATTCTTTTAATGTACATCAGTTTTACATTTCAATAGCTCTTCATTTCGGAATTGCCATAACACATACGAACAAATTCATATGCATTTTTAAACTTGCTTACCAGCTTATATGCATTTTTTTATTTTGAAAAGACAAACTGTGAATTTTAATAATTTTCAATTTGTAGTAACCAGAAAAAAAAAATACAAAGTACAATTATGTCTGTTAATTTAGATAGCATAATCATTCTTAAGTATAAAATATATATACTCAAAGATAAATTCTAAAATAATCTAAATTTAATTAAAATGGGAAAGAACCCGGACGTAGCCCGAGAAAATCTCTAGTATGAATAATATGTACTATAGTGCTCTTGAACTCTAGATGAAAATATACGTTTATAATTTTTCTTTTTAATTAAAATCATGGTTATATTTTAGCTATAGTTAAATTAATAAAATTAAATATTACACGTTAAAATAAAGAAAAGGCATATGTTCAGGAAATAAATCATGAAAAGATTTCATTAGCAATAATTTTAATTAGTTGCTTAAGGAAATAAAAGACTAAAATGTTATCACAATTATTGTTATGATATTATTATGCAAATAGAAAAATTCATTTAAGTAACTATGTAGGAGATGGTCCAACTTAAAAAATCACACATAAAAAAGTTGTGGCTTCTGTTTTTTTGTCATCAACATACACAGACTCATACTGACTTTGCGAACCACATTGGTAACTCTGCATCCATGTGAGGGACAAAATACAGTTGTTTCTTAACACTACATGCTATACTATACGCCTTTGTATTCTGCATTTGTGGTACATGGATGATCTCTGAGTTGAGAAAGCTTTCTTTCAAGGTCTTAATATCTTCCAAATAACATGCAAAAGTTGGTTATTTTGTTGGTTCCGAAACCATCTTCACCAATTGAGAACAATCCGTTGCAAATATGACATGATACTGACGCAGATTCTTCATACATTTCATTGCCCATATTAGCGCTTCCATCTCCGAATGAAGAGGCGTGAAGCTAGCCTTGACATTTCTTGCCCCCATCAAACTATCGAAAGCTTCTAGTGTACTATACAAACCTTGTCCTGAAAAAATCTCTTTATCTTTCCAAGATCCATCTGTAAAACACCATCATCCTAGGATTGATGGTAAGTTTGTACACTCTACATGTTGGACAGCTCTCTGTGAGTTTAAAACTTGTACCTCAACCCAAAGTGTAGATTTTGTTTCTGCTAAATTTAGCGTTTCATTGGGATCAATATCCAAATTACTAAAAACTTTATCGTTTATTCCTTTCCAATTAATGTACCAAAGTATCCATGCAAATTGATGATCATCCATCTGCGGGAGCACTCTCCAAAACAGATGATCCATAGTTGCGAAGAGAGAACTAGTAGGAAAAATATCTTGATTTGATGGTATCTTTGATAATGCCCAAACGAGACGCGCTGGTGGACATTCAAAAAACACATGGTTTATTGATTCCTCCATAGCTCCACATCTGGCACAACATAAAAAATGTTTTATCTTCGGTGGGCAGCGAACTTTCCAGCAGAAAGCTTTCAGTAGATCGACTGTGGGTTCAAACACTATTGGTGGTTTTTCCTTATTCGGATATACTCGTTAAACGTGGTATCCTAATTTGACCGTGAATTTCTCATTATTTGTGAAATGCCTCCATTCTTATCCTCCATCTGAGTCTTACTCAGTGATATACTTTCTATAATTTTTGCATCCTAGGTATCCACCAAATACCGAATTCTCTGCGAGTTCCAAATTCGTGAAGCTGAATTGATGAGAGAGTCCACTGTAAGATCCAGTTAAATGTTATGTTGATTTTTGTTTGCTGGTATCATGTGAGTGGTTAGGAGCCATGGATCATTCCATACTGATATGGAGTATCCTGATCCCACCATTTTGATTAGTTATTTGCTAACTAGAGATCTAACATATACAAAACTCTGCCAGCCGTATGAAGGGGAGTATGATCTAATTGGTTCCAGGGGTGAAGCATTCTTGTAATACCAACCTTTAAAAACTCGAAAAATAAAGTATTTGGCTTCTCTATCAAACACCATAACTACTTACCAAGCATAGCCGTGTTAAAATCTGAGGTCTTTAAACTCCAAACCTCCTTCATTCTTATTGATAGATAATTTGTCCCATGATTTCCAATGCATGCCTTTTGTACTTCCCCCTGGACTCCACCAAAATTGTGCCACCGCACTCGCTAGTTTCTTTGTCGTTGCCTTTGGTAAACGATAACAAGACATCACATGATTCGGTAAAGCCGTGACCACGGATTTGATGATCACTTGTTTTCCTCGTTTAATGAAAAATTTAAAAAATGTGACTTATGTTTTAATAGATAAGATGTATAACCAATTGTATTTTGATAGAAATCAATTCATATTTCAGAAGATAGATCAATTATCGCCAGAAAAGCTATTTCATAGCAGCATAAAAAAAAAACCTATAAAAACTTATGTTTTAATCAAAATAAAGTAATCTTAGATTATATTGTTAGTGATGTTTTTGAGAAAAAGTAAAACGTTTAACATGTGTGCATTAATGCAAAATATATGATCGATTCACTCTCTAGTATTAGTCAGATGGTATTCCAAATTCGGATAAGACAATATAGTAGCCAGTCTACTTTGTAACACTAATTGCGTTCCTCCAAAAAAAAAAAGAGAAAATAGTATATACACATTCATTCACATAAAATAATCTAAAACTCATTAAAATAAATATCTTAAATTTTTTGTAAATACTCTATTATGTACACCTCAAAAGTAATATCATAAAATTCAAAAATATCATAAAAAAATTCAAAACTTAAACTTGTTTATGCAATTTTTTTTTTGGGGGGGGGGGGGGCAAATGCGTATTTTATAAAACGGGCTCTATTTCGAATAAAATCAGTATCACCTCTATAAATGGGTTATCCTCGATTAAGTTAATACAATAGGCTGTTGACAAGAAAAAAAAAATATTGTTTATACAGAGAGAGAACAGAGAGAGAGAGTCAGTAGAAACCCTAGCCGCCGCGTTTCTCCGGCGGCGTTGTCGCTGTGTCGTCGCCGGAGAGTCACCCTTTACCTTCTTTTTTCCTCTTTTTCTTTTTGCCTTCGTTAACGTCCCTTCCCCTCAGCGAGATGCGTGTGAACTCTGGCTTCTTCGGCTCTTCAGATCTGGCCGTGTAGTGCGGTTTCCGAGCTTCTGGAGTCACAGCGAGTTGAGTCAGGAAGGTGTCGTTGTCGGAGGTCGGCTTTTAGGGTTGGATTTTGGATGGAGCTATTTTCCCCTTGTCGCTCCATGTACCTCCGTAGATGTCTAATCTGTGCCGTCGTCGCTCTCCTCCGAGCTTCAGTGTTCTTTTGCAGGTGTTAGTGGATGAGCTTTGGTTGGTTTCGGCATCTGAACCCGTCCTTTCTTCATTCCGGAAGAACTGAAACTCATGCTCTTGGAGATGTTGTTTCGCTCTGTTCCGGCGGCTCGGTTTTGGAGTCAAGACTACAAACTCGTGATGGAAGGTCTTGTGTGGCAGTTTACGCACCAGTTTGGTGGGGAACCCGTTTCTGTGTTTGAAAAGAAATCTGCAACTAAGGTATCTTCTCATTTTGTGGTTTTTTTTGCTTGGAATCCATATAATAAGGCTGGGGTATGACTGATATCTGGACGGGACTTGAAGGTGAAGTATGCGCCTTGGCGTTGAGTTGGTATGATCCAAGTTCTGAATGTCGATTAAGTGGTGATCTCCAGCAAGGTCTTAGTTTGGAATTCATTTGTTAAGTCTAGTTTTCAGTTTTAGTCAATGCCCGTGTAATTAGTGGTTTAAGGGACAGTTCATTTTCACCATTTTGGTAAAGTGAATTTGTTTCCATGGTGGTCAAAGTGATAGGTAGTTAGATGAGGCAATGTAGGATCCAAATAAGTGATCTCAGATGATGCTACATCTACTTCCATATATTACATTGTGGTTAAAGCCTCTTGAGGTATTGTGGTCACAATTGTTTGTATCAAAACATTTGGCTAATGATAAGTTGATCTTGAGTTAAAAAAAAAAAAAAAAAAAAGAAAGGCCTATGAAGAGCCCAACTTGTAGTGGTTATTTCGTAATATCTTACTCATCCGCTCACTCGTTCGTAATTGTCGAACAAAAAACTGAGATTCCTTTTTATGAGCTAAACGGTTGTTCGTCCACCGATCTCCGATTTGCAGATTTAAGCGATTATTCGAGATCCGAACGGCGCAGCTTCCTTCCGCTTAATCTGTAAACATGGTGAGTAGTGTAAATCTTTCCTCTCTTCAGATCTCGAGTGAATCTGTCGATCTCGATTTCCTGTATATTTTCCTCTGTTGATTGTGAGTGAGAGAGATCGTGTAATCTCAGATCGCTTGTTTCGCTTCGATTTGTTTAAAATCTGATTTTGAATGGTATTTTAAATCGGGTGTAGTCTCTCTTTGACAATTTTGAAGTAAGGATCATGGCCGAAAAGGATCTGGAATTGTTTCAATGGGGTTTTTAGACTTTTTAGCTGTTTTGTGCTAAGGATGTTGGTAAAGTTTGTGTGTTTTGAATTCACGAATGTGTGTTACTACTGACTACTGGTTTCTCTGTCTTATTTTGTTGGAACAGCCTCTCAGACTCGAGATCAAGGTACTATTGTTTTTACTATGTGGATTTCTTTTAAATCATTCACTCTGGTTCTAGTAGGCTGTGTTTGATATAATAATAATTCCATTTGCTTTGTTTTTTTTTTCTGGATCAGAAAAAGTTTGCTCAAAGATCTGAGAGAGTCAAATGTGTGGATCTGCATCCTACAGAACCATGGTATTTTTCAAGCTTTTGATTGTGCCCTTCTGCATCTCATACTTTTTTCGTTTCTACCACTTGGTATCCTTGATTTTTGTGGAGAGTTACACCATTTTCGTTGCTTTTATAGGGGTTTTTTTACCTTTGTTTCATGAATGGAACCTGATACCACATTATCTTGCAGGATTTTAGCAAGTTTGTACTCTGGAACCTTGTGTATTTGGAACTACCAGACACAGGTGGGTTAATAATTTGATTTCCTTTTTCTATGCACTTTGTTTTTCGATGAACTAATTTGTGTGATGAGGAATGACCAAAAGTGCGACTGAAAGATTATTTTCCCTATGAGGAGGTTTCACAGTCTTCTCATATACTTGTTGGCTGCTTTTATGGTTCATGAAAATTATTCTAATCTGAATCGTGCTTGATAATCCGTAGGTGATGGCAAAGTCTTTCGAGGTGACCGATTTACCAGGTATAAATCTTTCTTTCTTCTGCTCCTTTAGTTTTTCTTGTTGTATGTACTTATCTAGTCTTGTCGGGTTTGTTGCTTATGCTGATTTTTTTTTATTATGACTTTTCAGTTCGGTCAGCCAAGTTTATATCACGAAAGCAATGGGTTGTGGCAGGAGCTGATGATATGTACATCCGTGTATACAATTACAATACCATGGATAAGGTTAAAGTGTTTGAGGCTCACTCAGACTACATTAGATGCGTGGCTGTTCATCCAACCCTTCCATATGTGCTATCATCTTCTGATGATATGCTCATAAAGCTTTGGGACTGGGAAAAAGGTTGGGCTTGCACTCAGATATTCGAGGGACACTCGCACTATGTGATGCAAGTCACATTTAATCCAAAAGACACCAACACTTTTGCCAGTGCATCACTTGATCGCACCATAAAGGTGCTGAAATCGTCTATGCTTGTTATTTGATTATGGCTTAGTCCACATAAGTTTCTAAGAAGTGGTAGCTCATTCTATGTTTACATGCTTGCTCATCTTCAGATCTGGAATCTTGGTTCTCCAGACCCAAATTTTACATTGGATGCCCATCAGAAAGGAGTGAACTGTGTAGACTATTTCACTGGTGGTGACAAGCCCTATTTGATTACCGGCTCTGATGATCACACAGCTAAGGTCTGCTTCTTGTTCACTACTCTGATAGATGATACATTTCTACTGGACATTATGTGCGTTCAGGTTATTTACAAGTTGAGTTTCGAAATCAGGTCTGGGACTATCAAACAAAAAGTTGTGTCCAGTCCCTGGACGGGCACACACACAATGTTTCTGCCGTATGTTTCCACCCAGAACTTCCAATTATAATCACAGGTTCGGAAGATGGTACCGTTCGCATTTGGCATGCAACTACGTACAGGTATTATAATATGTGAACATTATTTGTTGGAGTTTAATAATTTAATGATTCTTCAGTTGGGCTTCATTTACCTTGCCGTCATTACCAATTTCTTATATTGTCCTTCTGTTTGTTGCCCAAATTTCCTGATGTCTGCTTTTTTCTTGCAGGCTAGAGAACACATTAAATTATGGCCTCGAGAGAGTTTGGGCCATTGGCTACATTAAAAGTTCACGCCGGTGAGTTTTTGGATTTTTGCTCTCTCCTCTAATGCATTCCTTTCATTTAAGACGAGAAATTGACCTTACTAATAACTAGAGTAGATGTTCTCTCTCAGTTGATACTAAAACAGCATTCATTGAATCTGTGCTTCTGGCGTTCAATTTATTGACACCCTTGTGGTTGCTTTTGCTCTTCCTAACTTCGACTATATGTAAAGATTAAAGTTCTTAGATACTGAGAGTTTACTTGTTTTAGTACTCCAATGAGTTGTCCTGCGAAACCATAAACCTTGCTGTTTTCACTTCACAGGGTTGTGATTGGATATGATGAAGGAACAATCATGGTTAAACTTGGACGAGAAATTCCTGTCGCTAGCATGGACAATACCGGAAAAATCATATGGGCTAAGCATAATGAAATTCAAACTGCGAACATCAAAAGTATTGGTGCAGGTTACGAGGTATAGGCCGTACTTGTAACTACTGTGCCATAGGATGACCTAACAGGTTCATTTGTTTGCCTGATGTTGTTATCCCTTTTTCTCTATCTTAGGTTACTGATGGAGAGAGGTTGCCCTTGGCTGTTAAAGAGCTTGGGACTTGTGATCTTTATCCACAAGTGAGTGTTACTAGCAGCAATTAGTTCAATGGGGTTTGTGATGTTTTGGGCTATTATATAGTTCATTTGGGATAAAAAAAATTCGTTAAGTAGTTTGATTTTCAGAATATGTACTTGTTCTCGCCTTATCTCAGTCTCATATGTGGGTATTCTGACTCTCAGAGCTTGAAGCACAATCCGAATGGGAGGTTTGTCGTAGTCTGTGGAGACGGGGAGTATATAATCTACACGGCTTTGGCTTGGAGAAATAGGTCATTTGGATCTGGACTTGAATTCGTTTGGTCGTCTGAGGGGGAGTGTGCGGTTAGAGAAAGCTCATCAAAGATCAAGACGTTTAGCAAAAATTTCCAGGTTCGTATTCGCCTTCTGTCTGTCTAATACGTTTTGTTAGAAGATGTTTCTATGGTTATTATCGTTACTTCTCATGGAGATGGCTATTTTTGGATCTGGCTCATTTACAAAATAATGTTTTCAGGAGAAAAAGAGTATCCGCCCTACTTTCTCAGCTGAGAAGATCTTTGGGGGAACCTTGTTAGCTATATGTTCAAGTGACTTCATCTGCTTTTATGACTGGGCTGAATGTAGGCTGATTCAACGTATTGACGTCACTGTAAAGGTATCCTGGTTAACTTTTCTCAGTTTGTTATGAGAAGTTTAATTCAACACATATTCGATATCACCTTCAGATGGAGGTTCCCCTCGATTATTTTTTCCTAATTCTTATTTTTGCTATGTAACGTTTGCAGAATCTTTATTGGGCTGACAGTGGTGATTTATTAGCCATTGCTAGTGACACGTCATTCTACATCTTGAAATACAACGTGAGGATCCTGTCCAACAACACTCTTAATCTGTGAATTTCTCTATACAATTCTTAGACTGTCCAAGCTCTTACTATTGTTTTCCTGTTTTACAGCGCGACTTAGTTTCTGCACATTTTGATAGTGGAAGATCAACTGAGGAAGAAGGTGTTGAGGATGCATTTGAGGTTCTCCATGAGAATGATGAACGTGTTAGGACAGGTCTATGGGTTGGTGACTGTTTCATTTACAACAACTCTTCTTCAAAGCTTAACTATTGTGTCGGAGGCGAGGTATTCTGCATATATCTTGGTTACTTTATTTGACTGTTGTTATGAACAGACTTTGATGATATTTGCTAAAATCTTAATATCAGGTAACTACAATGTATCATTTAGACCGCCCAATGTATTTGTTGGGCTATCTCGCAAGTCAAAGTCGGGTGTTCCTGGTTGACAAAGAATTCAAGTAGGTGCCTAGATTTAGTGTGTTTATTTCAGATTGATTTTGGAAGTTTCTGATGTCTATCCTCCTGTTCTTTTTTGGGATGCAGTGTAATAGGATACACCTTACTGCTAAGCCTGATTGAGTACAAGACTCTTGTGATGCGAGGTGATCTAGACAAAGCTAGTGAAATCTTACCTACAATTCCCAAAGATCAGCATAATAGGTAATTGTTGTCAATTAGTATCTAAACTTCTATGTAGTGTTCCTTCCTCAGCCACTTGATCTCGGGCTGCGTGATGTCTTTGGTAGTTTAATCATTCATATATACTCTTTTTATTTATTTTTGAAGGGATATTATGATTACTTACTCTTAGGGAATTGTGGTGTCTAGATCTGCTCAATCTAATGTTTAACCTAGCTACACACCAAACAATGGTTGTTTCCTTGATGTTTCTCTGTATTTATTTCGGCGAATTTTCTACTTTTTAGTGTTGCTCATTTCTTGGAGTCACGAGGAATGATTGAAGATGCTCTGGACATTGCAACTGACCCTGACTACAGATTTGAGTTGGCCATACAACTGGGTAGACTTGAAATTGCGCAGGTGTGATATAATGTGATGCTGAATAAAATGTGTGTTTTTACTTTTATATTGGCGATATACTAATGTATTTTCGATTCTATGGTTGTAGGAAATAGCTGTAGAAGTACAGAGCGAGTCTAAGTGGAAGCAATTAGGAGAGTTAGCCATGTCCTCTGGGAAGGTATATCTTTCTCTCTTCACATTTCTTCCTAGCGTTTTGTAATGATAAGAGAAAGACAAAAACTTTCGAGTGAATGATATATCAGTTGATTACAGAGAGCAGTATTATCTTAAAATAGCAAAATATATGTTTCATATCTGATGTGCAGATTTGCATCTAACTCCTTTCGTTTCTATGTCATGACCACAGCTGAAATTGGCAGAGGAATGCATGAAGTATGCGATGGATTTGAGTGGTTTGTTACTGCTTTATTCTTCTCTGGGAGATGCTGAAGGCGTGTCAAAACTTGTAACACTTGCTAAAGAGCAAGGGAAGAACAATGTCGCCTTTCTTTGCCTATTCATGCTGGGTAAATTGGAAGATTGTTTGGAGTTATTAGTGGAGAGGTAATTCATTAGTAGTGTTTGGAGAATCAAATTCGTGCACCTTTTTGGTTATCTGTGTGTGTGACAATGATTCTTTATACAGTAACCGGATACCAGAAGCTGCTCTGATGGCAAGATCATATCTTCCGAGCAAAGTGTCTGAGATAGTAGCTCTGTGGAGGAAAGATCTGAGCAAGGTTATCTTTTTGAAAAAGCTTTATTGCTAGTGTATTGTGGATTTGTGGTCAAGGATATGGTTTAAAGTTGAGTTTTCACTTGTAAAACAGATTAATTCAAAAGCAGCAGAATCTTTGGCTGATCCTGAGGAGTACTCAAATCTGTTTGATGATTGGCAAGTAGCTCTTTCCGTCGAAGCAAAAGCTGCAGAGACAAGGTAATCACGCAGTGTATCACTTGTACCTAGTGCATCCTCCGCATGATTACACAGAGAGATACTTAGACCTCGACTATTTTTGGTTCACAGGGGAGTTTATTCAGCTGCAGAAAACTATCCTAGCCATGCTGATAGATCTTCCGTGACCCTGGTGGAAGCCTTTAGAAACTTGCAAGTTGAGGAAGAGGAATCATTTGAAAATGGAGACATGGATCATGAGGTGACCCTTTTTGTCCTGTCCAAATATAAGTGACTTATATACTTCCAGCGCTGAGTTATCCTGAGCTTTGTTGTTGTTTTACGTAGCAGGAGGTAGTAGCAGAAGAAAATGGAGATGAAGAAGAAAAGAATGATGAGGAAAAGCATGAAGGAGTAGTTGTTGATGGTGACTCAACCGATGGAGCAGTGCTTGTTAATGGAAGTGAGGCTGACGAAGAGTGGGATACGAATAATGAAGGAAACCCATCAGCTTAATAGCAAGTCGTTGCAAGGCCAATATCTGAAAATTTTGTCTTCAGGTGATTAATTTGATTCCCTGAAGATAATAATCATTTGCATCCTTCATTGCAAAACCTGAGTTGGGATCTTTCTGGTTTCTTTGTGTTTGTTTTGCAGTGAGCATACGTAGAATGGCCAAAGTTGAAGCAACAATGGTAAAGGTGACAAAGTTTCTATTCTGAACCACATGGCTCAAATATTCGAGCAGCATGGAACCACATTCATTGAAGAGTGTTTGATACCCATTGTAATAAGAAGTTTTTGAGGATTTAGATGAAAGGAGAGAGAGAGAGAGAGAGTTGCTCAAAGGAAAATGGTCGTAGTATTACTATTAAACACATGGTTTTGGTTTATCTTACAAATTACTTTAATTTTATTATCTTGCCTGTAATATGATTTGTTTTATTTTTGTGCGTTGTTGCAAATATGATTTACTAACTATTATTAAAGTTTGCCAATCTTTTTGATTGTTTTTTCTTGCGGTTTTGTTGTAGTTGTTTCATGTTCTAGCAACATTTGCAAAAGGTTTGAACCTCGGATTGAGTTCAGAAGAAGCTGAAGCAATGAGAAAAACCAAAAATTCATTTTTCAATAAGATATCATAATCATAATCTTTAAAAATCGATTTACATGTATTTTCTGGAAAAGAAATGGAAAAGTATGTACCTATAGTGCAAATTCCAATAATAATAATAATAAATTCACACATACGTCGGTAAAGTAAAATAAAAATATCGAGGAAGAACTTCTTCTTCTTCTGGTGTTATTGAGCTCTTTCTCTCTTGGCCTCGCCTCGCCTCTGACCACTTCGCTCCTCGGGCATTAGGTAAGTCCTTCTCATTTTACTCTTCGCGAGTCACTTTCGTCGAATCTGAGGCGGTTTCTTGGAAATGATATTTTATCTCTCAGGGTTTTAGATTCTAGGGTTTTCACATCCTCGTTAATTTCTTATCTCTTCTTGATTGGGCGTTGGGGATTAAGCAAGCGGTATTGCTTGAGATTTTCGAAACCAGTAGGAGCTTTGAATGTAACTAACTAACTAACTAACCCCCTTTGATTTTCGAATCGAAAATTGGTTAATCTAGGGTTTTGATTTCTCTCAAGGACGAACAATATCATTATTGGCTGTACATTTCTCTAATATTTACATGGAAGAAGCCTAGATGTGTTCTCTTCGCAGGCACTTGTGGATAATCTACTCTTTCTGCTTTGTAGTTTTCTGTTTCCATTGCATTGTCATCTCTTGAGAGCTTTCCTTTTTTTTTTTTTTTTTTTGTTCTTTAGGTTTCATATACTTTTATTTATGTCTTATGTTTGTTCTTAGCTTTGGATTGTATTGTTTGACATATGTATCCAAAGGACTGTATTTGGTTATCTGTTTTTATTATTTATATATATTCTTTTGTGTATTTTGTAGGTACTTTGTAAGTATCTGTTGATATTTCTCTGCAAAGTTTTCAAAATGGGAGACTCAGAAAATGCTCACCAACCTTCCAAAAAGAGAGGTGCTTTGAAACAGCTGTCTCGCGAGAATCCGGATGATGATGATGATATTGGTTCAGCTGAACTTGAGAGTGGCACTTTCAAGAAGGCCAGTGATGAGGTGTTGGCGACCAGAAGAATTGTCAAAATCAAGCGCAAAGAGCCATCATCAGCTGCACCACCAGCCGCAGCATCCAACCCATTCGCCGGAATTCAATTGCTCCCTACTGCACCTGCTTCAACCGGTTTTGGAACAAATGCTCCTCTGGCTGAGTCTAAAGTGGCTCCTGCTGAAGCTGTAGTTGACGACAACCAAAAGGCAGTTGATGCTGAAGACGGCGATGAAGTTGACAGTAAGAAGAAGGTTGATGTCACAGATGAAGTCTCTGTAAAGTCTAAAGTAAAGGATGTTGATGATAATGAGTGTGGAAAGACATCTGATGCTGGTGTAGACCAGGCGGTCTCGGGTGTTAGCAACGCTGTGGAAGGAGCAGCACAAACTGAGGATCCTCTTGAGAAGGAATCAGGAGGTGATCAGACTGATATAAAAGAAAAAGAAGGCGAAGGAAGCGTTGAAGCAGCTAAGAACGGTGATGATGATAATAATAACGGCTCTTTGAGTTCGTTCCAGCAGCATTCGAGTAGCAAAAACGCATTCACCGGACTTGCCGGCACACAGTCCTCTGGTTCTTCCTTCTCATTTGGTGTGGTGTCTCAGGATGGTAGTTCTGGACCTCTCTTCGGCTTTGGCCTCTCAAACAGCAACAACACTTCTTCCCTCTTCGGTGCATCTGGATCTTCCATTATCAAGAAGAGCGAAGGCACTGGGTTTCCTCCAAAGCAAGAGGTTTCCACAGAAACAGGGGAAGAGAACGAGAAAGTCGCCTTCTCAGCTGACTCGATCATGTTTGAATATCTTGATGGGGGATGGAGGGAGCGTGGCAAAGGAGAAGTCAAGGTCAACGTTTCAAGCAATGGCGGTAAAGCAAGGCTGGTTATGAGAGCTAAAGGAAACTACAGGTTGATCCTTAACGCGAGTCTCTACCCGGAGATGAAACTTGCAAGCATGGACAAGAAAGGAATCACGTTCGCTTGTGTGAATAGTGAAGGCCGAGAAGGTCTCTCTACGTTTGCACTCAAGTTCAAAGATCCAACAATCGTTGATGAGTTTCGCGTAGCTGTTGACAAACATAAAGAAAGTAAACCAGTAGAAACGGCTCCTCCGCTGAAGACACCTGAGAACTCTCCAACGGCTACAGATGCTGCCTGAAGTGAAAGGTAAAAGAAAAACACTGAAGAAACTCTCCTCTTTACCTTTTGTGTCTTTACTTTCAAGTAGTTGAATTTTGAGGCAGAGAAAACTAGAGATTCGAACAAGTTTGTTTGTTGTTGTTTTCATTTTAAACAGTTGTTGAGACTTTCTGGTTAGCATAAGACTTAAAAAATCTGCATCAAAACCTCTTTATATGAACCATTTCTTTCATATCTGCTTCCGGTTTCACAATTTGTTCTGGTTTGTAAGGCTCCTTATTTAAAAGATAGATTTACAGTTAGATCAGGATCGGGGTTTCGGCTCAACACTGTTAGGAGTCGGTAAAAATAAATAAAATTTATATGTAAATAATGTTTAAAATATTTTTGAAATTTAATTAGTAATATTTTGTATATTTTGTAATTAAAATAAAATTATATACATATCAAATAATTTTAGATACTTTTCAGTTTTATTTATATATAAAAAATATGGATTTATAAAATATTAGATTTTTTAATTATTATTATATGGAGAGACACGTACTTGGACTTGGAGGAGTCGCACCACTTGTTGGCCCTGATCAGGACTAGACCGAATCAGAGTATGATCGGACCAGTCAACGAACTCTTATGGGGCTTCCAAATGTAGCTGTTGGATTCTCTCGAGTCAGTGTTAATGTTTCTCATGAAGACAATATTATGTTTCAAAATTTGTAGTTGGTATACAAAGGTTAGTTGTTCAACAAATGCCTCAATTACATTGTTTCATTAACCTTTGATAAAGTTGTTTTTTCTTCAGATTGAACAATATATATTCGGGCAATTCTCTCAAATAATTTTTTAAAATTTTTTTGTCATAAAAATAGTTTTCAATAAAAAAATAACCATAATAACCTCTTTTTATTTTGAAAATTTTAATTTTAATTTTTAAAATCCTCAAAATCCTACCATTTAATTCTAAACTCTAAATTTATAATAGTTAATCCTAGGGTATAAATATATTTTTACTTTTTAATAAAACTTCTTTTGATCATTTTTTTCTCATTAAGAACTATTTTTGTGACAAATTTTTTAAAAAAGCTATCCTAGAGAATTTTTCTATATTATTGTTATTCAATTTATAAATTTAAATATGACTTTTTTTATATTTGACATTTATGTTGACACTTGTAAAAAACTTCTATGGAAGTATGAAATTGGTTGGGAAAAGCACATTTTTCGATCTCTACTATTTTTATCATATCTTTTTATACTCAAACAAAAGATAAGTGTTAAATACAACCTAAACTAAAAAATAATTTGAAATGTAGACGTAAACTCTGAATCGCGTGCATAAACTCTGAATTGTAGATCTAAACTCTCAACCACAGTGCTACGACATTTTTATTGTCTCTTTATTTGATTGAAAACATCTATATTTTTATTTGTATATTCTAAGGAAAAATTATTTTTGTTTACAAATTTTATTAAGTACAAATTATAATTGCATCAATAGTTATCTAATTAATTTTTTTTACAAATTTTATTTAGAACTATTTTAAAATGACATTTCTCAAATAGTTATATAATTTAAAATATTTAAGTTTTAAAAATCTATATATAATAGTTGATTATAATTTTTTCTTAAGAATCAGAACCTAACTTTTAAAATAAACAATGTACACAAAATTAAATTTCAAAAGTTAGGCTTTGATTTTTAAGAAAAAATTATAGTCACTATTATATATAGATTTTTAAAATTTAAATATTTTAAATCAGATAACTATTTGAGAAATTTCATTTTAAAATTAGATTGAATATTTTATGAAATATCATTTTTAGTTTCATTACGTGTGTAAAAGTATAAAAAAACTTAAAATACATAAATTATTGATGCAATTATAATTTGTACTAAATAAAATCTGTAAACAAAAATATTTTTTTCCCTTAGTATATACAAATCAAAATATATATATTTTAAATCTAATAAACGACGTTGTTTTGTCTAACATACAGTTGACTAACGCAATATTAGTCAATGTAGGTTTA
The DNA here is from genome assembly GCF_020379485.1 of Brassica napus. NCBI lineage: Eukaryota > Viridiplantae > Streptophyta > Magnoliopsida > Brassicales > Brassicaceae > Brassica > Brassica napus. The sequence continues at coordinate 16,643,077 of NC_063449.1, forward strand.
TGCACACGATTTAGAGTTTAGATTTACGATTCAAATTACTTTTTTAGTTTAGGTTGTATTTAGTACTTATTTTTTGTTTGAATATAAAAATGCACAGTATGGATAGTTAAGGTCGAAAAAAGCCTTTTTTCCGGAAGTTGGTTGGTTCCAAAAATTTCAGTGATAGGTGATGGTGTCTCTATCGGCACAGTGGGTTAATGATTCTCTTCAGAAACCACGATATTTTCCGGCTTTATATCCTTCAGAAAGACAAAAGCATTAATGATTTTGGTGACTTTTCAAGGCCATTTACGACATGGCAAGTGAATTGTTTTCTTCTCAGTGTACAATAATGCTGGTGACTTTTCAAGGCCATTTACGACATGGCGAGTGAATTGTTTTCTTCTTAGTATACAATAATGCAAAATTCCATTTGGTGGACTGGTCCCGTCATTAACTCCATTTGTTTTTTCACTTATTGTTGGGTTCACCCTAGGGGTGGACCTCTAGGTTCACTCTAGGGGTGGATCTCTAGGTTCACCGACCAATAGTATTGTGTTATTTCATATTCGATTATCTTTTAAAAAAAGAAATAAAATATTGTCAAATTAATATTATCTTTTTAAAATTAAAAAGTAAGAAGAAATAAATAAAAAATAGTACTAATTATAAAAAAAAAATGTTAACGTCGAAGCAAAACGTTAAACCCTAAATCCTAATCCCTAAACCCTAAACCCTTGGATCAACCCTACACTGTAGGATAAATCTTAAACTCTAAATCAAAATCATTAAACACTAAAACACTCAAGGGTTTAGGGTTTAGAGTTTTAGGGTTTAGTGTTTTTATTTAGAGTTTAGTATTTATCCAAGGGTTTAAGGTTTACCCAAGGGTTTAGAGTTTACCCAAAGGTTTAGGATTTACCCAAGGGTTTAGGGTTTAGGATTTAGGAATTAGGATTTAGGGTTTAGTGTTTTTTTTCTGTAACTACTATTTTTTTATTTTTTTATTTTTTAAAAAACATAATATAACTTGCCAATATTTTGTTTCCTTTTTTAAAAGATATTGAATTTGAAATAATGAAATCATATTGGTTGGTGAACCTAGAGGTTCACCCTAGGGGATGAACCCAAGAATAACTCTTGTTTTTTTTGTGTAAAAATTATCTCAATTTGTTCTAAACCGAAATAATTCCAAAATGAAATTGTTTGCTTGGTTTGGTTTTTGGTTTTTGGTGAAGACTTTAGTTTTTTAAGGTAGTTTTTTGAAAAACTCGATGGTAAATTAGGTTTTGGATTTTAGTTTTAGTTTTCAAACTAATAATATACAATATTATTAAAACTATAAATAATTATTTTTAAAAATAGAAAAAATACAATATATTATCACCAAAAACACATAAACATTTTATAGAATTCAAATATAAATTAAATATTATAAAAGAAATACTAATAGCAAGAACTTTTTTTGATGTAATAATAGCAAGAATTTAAAATAAAAAAACAATACACTAAACTCGAATAAATGTGTAATACTTATAACTAAAAATATAATTAACTTTACTGCAAGTTTTTAGTGCAAATATAGTAGAGTAATAAAACAATTATTTACTACTAAACTAGCTAAAATTATTAATAGGTAAATTTATACAACTAAATTTATACATAATATTTTGTATTGGCTAACTTTAAGAAAATAAATTTATTTTAATGATAAGTTTAATTTTTTTATGAGTTATTTTGTAGTTTGATATATTAAAGAAAAAAATGTGACCATCGGTTCATTATTAGATAAAATAATTCAAATTTAATAGTTTTAGCAAAATTAAGCTGTGCTGTAAATATTATTCTTTCTAAATTTGATTGTAAGTATATTTTTACTAAAAATAATAAAATTATAATTAACAAGGCGTTTAAGAAACCTACAAAAAACAAAAAGCCAGAAAATGTTTTTACTAGTTATTTTGTAGTTTTAAAATTTAAATTTAAATACTAGACAAAAATCTTTTTGTTGATTCTTAGTAATTTGGAATTGTTACTACTTATCACTAATCTCTTTTTATTTTATGCTATATTAATGCATAAATATAGAAATATTAATATTTCAATAAAAAGAAAAAGAAAAAATCATGACATACATTGCCTAAGAAAACCAAGAAAATATGGTTTTGGTTTTTTGCTAAGAAGTCGATAATTATTTTAAAATCTGGTTTTCTAAAATTTAGGGAATCTATTTTGCAAAAATATTGACAGATAAAAAGTATTTTTAGAAAATCAAAAACCAAAACTATTTTAAAAACTACAAACAATCAACAAACAATCAACATCCAATTATGTTCTTTGTTGGAAATAGTGAGTAGAAAATTTGAGTAATAAAAATTATTTCTCCATTATAGAGTAAATACACTTTATATTCCAATTTTAACTGGAGTGTTACAAACAAACAAAAGAATCAATTTTTACTGAAAAATAGAACAAGTTAGAATATATATATATATATATATATATATATATATATATATATTTTTTTTTTTTTTGCTAAAAAATATTTTACTTCAAAATAATGTTTGGAACGGAAAATAGAGTGGATAAAAGATGCTCATGGTGTTTGTTAAAATGTTTATATCGAAGTCTACGACTAAAATATATGCAAAACACTGCACACTATAGATTTCAGTTTCTAAGCATTTTGTTAGAACATCTGTACGAGTCTACGACACCTTTAAAAAAAGCTATAGTAGTAAAAGATTTTGTTCTCCAGCATTATTTATATATATTTATTTAGAATAGAGGAATACATTAATAAGTTATGAGTATGTTAACATCCGAATTTTATGTGCTTTTTTCATATTGAACATGTAAGTTCGGATGTAAAAAAGAAGAAGAAGCAAATTGCATATAAATGATAACCAAAAAAAAAATTGAATATAAAATATCTGTCTATTTGAGTTTCAAAAGAAAAAAAATATGTCTATTTTGGATGCAATAGAAACTAGACTTTGGAGGCACTGAGTACTGTTGGATTAAGATTGACAATAGGTTAAGTTCTAAGCTATCCTAATTTTAATATGTTATGTTTATCTTTAAGGATTAGGAAATATATTTGTTAGTGTTATCACTAATAGGTTTAGGAGATATATATTCCTATATAAGGAGATGCAAATTGTGTTGCATCACTTACGAATTGTGTGAGTTTGATTTGTGGTTTGATAACCTTGTGATTGATTAATAAGAGAAGGACTTCTTATTAAAACTTGTTTGAGATTCTATATTTGGTATCAGAGCCATACATCTCGAACGATCATAAAGGAGACTAACGAACCATGAGCGACATTAAGGTTGAACCCGAGCTAGGCGTTAAGGAGACTGGACCGTCTTCCATCCGGTTTCCGATGCTGACTTCCACAAACTATATTGTCTGGGCCATGCGAATGAAGATTGCTCTCAAGGTCAATAAAGTATGGGAAGCCATTGATCCTGGAAACAAAACCGAAGAGAAGAACAACTTGGCCATTGTCCTAATGTTTCAATCCATTCCTGAAGCACTTACACTGCAGGTTGGAGATCTCAACACAGCCAAGGCCGTGTGGGATGCAGTTAAAGCGAGACATGTAGGAGCTGAGAGGGTAAGAGAAGCAAGACTTCAAACCCTAATGGTGGAGTTTGATAGACTAAAGATGAAGGAGGAAGACAAAATTGATGCGTTTGTTGGGAAATTATCCGAGATCTCTTCGAAATCTGCGTCTCTGGGAGAAGTCATAGAAGAAGCAAAACTTGTAAAGAAGTTTCTCAAGAGCCTGCCAAGAAGAAAGTACATTCACATTTTCGCCTCTCTTGAACAAGTTCTTAACTTAAACACAACAAGTTTCGAAGATATCGTCGGACGTTTAAAGGCTTACGAAGAAAGAATTTGTGAAGACGATGAAGATCAACAAGATGATCAAGGGAAACTAATGTATGCGAATTCAGAGTCACAACAAAGTGGCTACAATGGATACAGTGGTAATAAATCGAATAGAGGAAGAGGAGGTCGTTCCGGCTAGCGAGGAAGAGGTCGTGGTCGTGGTAACTTTCAGCAACAACGAGACGCATGGAAGCAGAACCAAGGACAAGAAAGAGACACATCTCACATTACATGTTTTTATTGCGACAAGCTTGGACACTACACGAATGATTGTCCTGACAAGTTACTTAAACTGCAAGAAACCGTTGAGAAGAAGACCGATGATACGCATGAGGCTGATGAATTGATGATGCATGAGTTGGTTTACCTAAACAAACAAAAGGTGAATCCAAGCGTTTTCAAAGCAGACCTCGACATGGAGAACATATGGTACCTTGACAATGGAGCAAGCAATCATATGAGTGGGAACCATATGTTCTTCATCGCTCTTGATGAAACAATCTCGGGAAAAGTGAGATTTGGAGATGATTCTCGGATCGATATACGAGGAAGAGGTTCCATTCAGTTTATTTTTCAAGGAGGCGAGAAAAAAATTCTGAACAACGTATACTACATACCAGGCTTAAAGAGTAACATCATTAGCTTAGGGCAAGCTACCGAAGCAGATTGTGAAGTATGTACGAAAGATGACATGTTGTTGTTGTTTGATCGACTCGGTGGACTAATGTTAAGAACAATCAGATCGAAGAACAGGCTATATAAAGTAAGTATACAAGTCCAAGAGAATGCTAAGTGTTTACAGATTAGAACAACCGAGTCATCGAAGTGGCATGCACGGCTCGGACACGTTAACACAGAAACGATGAAGACGATGATCAGCGATAAACTAGTCACTGGTGTTCCTAGCATTCCTATCAAGAAAGAAACATGTACAAGTTGCTTGCTTGGGAAACAAACACGAAGACCTTTTCCACAAGCAACTACATTCCGAGCCTCAGCTCCTCTTGAACTGATTTACAGGGACCTATGCGGACCTATCACGCCATCAACACCGTCACAAAAGAGATATGTGTTCGCTCTTATCGACGACCATTCACGTTACATGTGGACTATATTGATCAAACAGAAGAGCGAAGCCTTCGAAAAATTCAAGCATTTTAAATCCCTGATTGAACAAGAAACTAAAGGAGTGCTAAGGACGTTTCAGACAGACCGTGGTGGAGAGTTTACGAGCCAAGACTTTCAGGACTACTGCAACAAGAACGGCATCAAGAGACATCTGACCGCACCCTATTCTCCACAGAAAAATGGCGTGGTTGAAAGACGCAATCGAACTCTTCTCGAGATGACAAGAAGCATTCTCAAGCATATGAGTGTCCCTAATGTCTTGTGGGGGGGGGGGGGGGGGGGGGGGAAGCAGTGAGACATGCCACCTACTTGATCAACAGGATCTCAACCAGATCACTACAAGGAATGTCCCCGTACGAGGCTTTGCGATCGAGGAAGCCAAATCTTGGACACTTACGGGTGTTCGGGTGCGTATGTTACGTCAGAACAGAGACAGTTGGAAGGAAAAAGCTTGACGACAGGTCGAGAAGTCTAGTACACTTAGGGACTGAACCTGGTTCGAAAGCCTATCGTTTGTATGATACTTCAACCAAGAGGATCGTTGTTAGCCGTGATGTTGTCTTTGAGGAAAACAGAGCATGGGACTGGAGCAAAGAATCGCGATCAGATGATAGTCCATTCTCAGTCTTGTGTTCGTTAAAGGGATTTGGAGAAGAAGAAGATGTCCAAGAAGCGGAAGAGGCTACTCAAACAGAAGACATTAATGAAAACGAAGAAGATGAGGAAAAAGAGGAGAATGATGGTGATTCCCTGTCCGAAGAGGATCAAACTCAACCACGACGATCAATAAGAACGGTGAACAAACCAGCATATTTGGATGATTACATTCTTATGGCAGAAATAGAGTGTGAAAGACTCCTAATGATAATCAATGACGAACCATGGGACTTTAGCGAAGCAAAGAAACTGAAGGTCTGGATTGAAGCTTGCGAGGATGAGATAACATCTATTGAGAAGAATGAAACTTGGGAGCTCGTTGACCTACCTTTGGGAGCAAAAGCTATCGGTTTAAAGTGGGTCTTCAAGATTAAGAGAAACGCAGATGGGAGTATCAGTAAATTCAAGGTTCGTTTAGTAGCAAAAGGGTATGTCCAACGACACAGAGTTGAGTACGATGAAGTATTTGCTCCTGTAGCTCGCATCGAAACAATTCGTTTGATCATTGCCTTAGCAGCCTGCGAGGAATGGGAAATTCATCATCTCGACGTAAAGACTGCGTTTCTACACGGAGAACTCAAGGAATAAGTTTTTGTCTACCAGCCGGAAGGTTTCCAAGTTGTTGGAAAGGAACACAAAGTCTACAAACTTAAGAAGTCACTTTATGGTCTTAAACAAGCACCTACGGCCTGGAATACTAAGTTGAATCAAATTCTCGTGGGGCTTAAGTTTCAACGCTGCTCGAAAGAACCATCTCTGTATCGAAAGGAAGAGAAAAACGGTCTTCTCATTGTGGTAGTATATGTCGATGATTTGCTTGTGACTGGTATGTCTTTGCAATCGATTGTTGGCTTTAAGCAAGAGATGTCTACGAAGTTTGTGATGAACGATCTTGGGAAGCTGACTTATTATTTGGGAATTGAAGTACAACAGTGTGACGATGGCATTATACTAAAACAAGACCGGTATGCTCGAAAGATACTTGAAGAAAGTGGGATGAGCGCCTGCAACCTGAGACATACACCTATGGATATGAATGTTTAACTTTCAAATTCACCTAACGAGAAGAGCATTGATGAAAAGGAGTATAGGAGAAGCATTGGGTGTTTACGGTATCTGTTACATACCCGACCAGACTTGTCATTCTCTGTGGGGGTCTTAAGTCGATATATGCAGGCTCCCAAGGAGTCTCACGGTGCTGCACTGAAGCAAGTATTACGGTACTTGAGAGGGACAACTACACTTAGTCTCTCGTTTGTGGGGTTCAGCGATGCTTCTCATAATGTTGATGATGATGACGGTAAAAGCACTACAGGACATGTGTTTTATCTTGATCAAAGTCCAATATCATGGTGTTCACAGAAACAGGAGATAGTTGTTTTATCGTCTTGTGAGGCTGAGTTCATGGCTGCGACAGAAGCAGCTAAACAAGCAATTTGGTTACATGATCTGTTAGGTGAAGTTGTCGGTCAAACAAGCAAGATGGTGACTATACATGTTGACAATAAATCCGCTATTGCATTGACTAAGAATCCAGTTTTCCATGGACGAAGCAAACACATTCATCGAAGGTTTCACTTCATACGGGAGTGTGTTGAGAACGAGCAAGTAGGAGTTAGGCATGTTCCAGGGAATGAGCAGCGAGCTGATATCTTAACTAAATCACTTGGTAGAGTTAAGTTCGTGGAAATGAGAAGTTTGATTGGAGTTCAAATTGTGAGTGAAGATGAGTTCAAACTTAAGGGGGAGAATGTTGGATTAAGCTTGACAATAGCTTAAGTTCTAAGCTATCATAATTCTAATATGTTATGTTTATCTTTAAGGATTAGGAAATATATGTGTTGTGTTATCACTAATAAGTTTAGGAGAATAGATGTAAATTGTGTTGCATCACTTATGAATTGTGTGAGTTTGATTTGTGGTTTGATAATCTTGTGATTGATTAATAAGAGAATTACTTCTTATTAAAACTTGTTTGAGATTCTATAAGTACATCCCAAAATACAAAATTAAGACTGCAACGTTTAAGCTACCATCACTTAATTAAAATTGCACAATTATAAAATGATGTCATATTATATATATATATATATGTATATTCTGAATTATCATTATGATAAATAATTAGAAATTAAAAATAATAATTAGATATTATGTTTTAGTGTCCCAGTTGTGAATTACGTTTTTAAAATAATAATCAGATATTAAAAATAAATAATTAGTGCCCAGTTTTTTTTTATTAGTGCTCGCATCATCTATTTCAATAACAAAATTTGCCAAATAGTACATCTACAAAAAATTATAATACGTTTACGACATAAAAGACAATTTGGTGCCAAATTTCCAGAATTTCATTTGTTAATTAAATTTCAATCGTGCATCTATGGTGACCTGATGTCTTATTAAAAAGTATCCCAAATTATTTAATAAGGCAACACTTATCTATTTAAAGAAAAGGAATCTCATGTCTCCCATGCTTACGTGTAACACTTATATCCCTTATATATTATTTGTGAAACATTACAACTTCTTTTTGTAACCACGTATCATCAATATGATGATTCTTAGAATTATTAAAGAAATATGTTGGTCCATCTAATTATATTATAAGCTTTTTATTAAACTAACCATAAATTCATTATTAATGTCATTTATTATTTCTTTAAATAAAAATTACGGAATTGCCTAATGTGAGTAAAGTATATATGAAAATTAATGATTTTAAATAATAAAGATCTGATAAAAAATAATATATCTTCTATCAAATTTGTTTAATTTTAAACTATTAAAATAATTTAAAAAAATCACAATAATCATATTATAAAATTTTAGATTTTTCTGTATATGTTATATTTTGAATTTTAAAAAAACGAATATAAATTACTAAAACTGTTAAAAGTCTCACATTCAAATTTTGCGATCCATGGTTTAAAATTTTTATTATGACAAAATACAAATGATTACAAAATCATATAAATAAAAGTTTAATTTAATTAATCATTAAGATTTAAAATATTTATGTATATATATCATTATAAATTAAACTATAAACCATATTGAATAAATAAATATTTTAATTTCAAAATTTACTTTGAATTATTTTTTTTGATAAAAGTTTTGAACTAACATTGATAATTTTTTAAAAATTATAAATTACTAAAATTATTAATCCCACAATAAAAAATTTTGTTATCAGTAATTTAAAGTTTTTGCTATTAAAGATACACATGATAAAAATATATATGAGTAGAAAGCATCATTTAATAGATATTAATATTAAAAATATACTATGTATGTTAATATCATTTAAATTTAATTACATATCCTATCAAATTTTTAAAAAAATTGTTTGGATTAATAAAATTGATTTATACGTTCGCACCAATTTAATTATATATATGTAATAGTTACTAACTTTTAATTATCCAATATATATTTATTATTTCATAATATGTAAGAATATATAATACATAAAATAATTTATATATATATTGTTTGCTTGGGCGGGTCTTAATCTAGTTGTAATATGTAACGTTAGATAAGGTTACAGATATATCACTTTGGAATCATTTATTCCACCAAACTTTTAGATACATCCATCATATAATATAACTTATAAATGCATATGCAAATACAAAGTTTGTGAAATGACTACATTGCACTTCTAACTAAAAAGAGAGTAGAGCTTTTGTTTGGGCACGTTTTTTCCCTCTTCTCGTGGTGGTTAATACTACGTAACTAACCAATGATTCCATTTTTCTTATTTCACAACGGTATTCTCTACCTCTCTTGGACTGTCGGACAAAGTTCCAAAAACATACCAGTTTTTTCAAAGGAGAATATTCAATTGCCAAATAATTGTTTGTTGAGTTATGTATTACTCAAAATTTCGTGTCAATTACAGATTATGGGGGTATTTTGACCTTTTTGCTTTAACTTAAATCCCTTTTTTTTACATTAGACTGAATCACAACAACCTGACAGACCCGGTTAATTAAGATCTAATCTTCAGAAGAGAAGCCATGGTTCCTGAATGTGGAACTTGCCAATAATACCAAACTGGTTCCTGAATATGTTATAGGAAGATAACTTAATACACTTGTGCTTGTGAACTTGTGGTGATTGGTATGATAAAATCAGAATAATACAGCAAATAACTATACATGCGATGTGAAAGCTTCCAATATATAGGTTCTACAAACAAGTCATTTAAAATCTTATATATATGATTGAAAAGTAAATTACCGTATATATTATAAACAAGACTTACAAAAAGGACTTATAATGAAAAAAAAACAAGATTTATAATTAAAAAAAAAGAAAACAAGACATATAATGACTGGCGCTCGTAAATAATAATAAAAAGCGGTTTCTTTTTGTTCCCACGCCGTTGTAACGAAGAAACACGTTTTCTGTTTAAATTTAAAATTCAACCTAACTTAAATTTCTTTTTTTTGACAAAAGACCTAACTTAAATTTCAAAACGCAATTATGGTGACGGTACTGAAATCACATTGAGTAGAACACTATAACACTTACAGAACACTGTATATAAACACAATCTCTCCTCACTTCATCTTCACCAATTCACTCAACCAGTCTTTAGAGTGAAAGAGAAGGAGAGAAACACAAAATGGTGAAGTTCGAGAGGGTTCCTTTACTGTTAGGGCTAGTTCTGGTTCTAACTTTGGTCGGAGCCAAAGCCAGTGAACCTGTCTGTCGTCAAGCTGAGAAGTTTAGCAGAGCTAGCTTTCCTGAAGGTTTCCTTTGGGGAACCGCAACCGCAGCGTTCCAGGTCTAACTTTGACATTTTATTTTTCTTTCAAAAATATGTTTTATAAATTTTAATTCTATCATTATTAATTGTTTTATTTTTTTATTTGTGGTTTGTAATATAGGTTGAAGGAGCTGTTGATGAGGGCTGCAGAGGTCCAAGCATGTGGGACACTTTCACTAAGAAATACCCACGTATGTATCTCTCTATTTCTCTCTTTTGTAAATATACCTATATATAATTTATACTATGCGCATAATTTATTTAAAAAATGTTGAAATAAATTTCCAGATAGATGCCAAAATCATAACGCTGATGTCGCTGTTGATTTCTATCATCGTTACAAGGTAAAATATAAATTACCATAAATTTTTACCTTGTGTTTTAATTTTATTTTTATGGCTAATAAAGTTTATTATGGTAACAGGAAGATATCAAGTTGATGAGAGACCTCAACACTGATGCTTTTAGACTTTCTATTGCGTGGCCTAGAATTTTTCCGCGTAAGTTTTCATTTTTAAAATGTTCATCAATATTTTCTTATGGTTAAAACTATTACATGAAAATAATAAGTGGAATTGCAAAATAATTAACAGATGGAAGAATGTCAAAGGGAATCAGCAAACAAGGAGTCCAATTCTATCACGACCTCATCGATGAGCTTCTTAAAAACAGTAATTATTTTCTGACCTCCGAATTTTTTTATTAAAAATCTTTAATTAATTCTCGGTGGAACCTTACTTTTTTCTTGTTAACAAAAAAAAATCTTTAATTAATTGATACTTACAAATACTTCGCTTGTCTTTGTGAATATAGAGATTACTCCACTGGTAACAGTCTTTCACTGGGATACTCCTCAAGACTTAGAAGATGAATACGGTGGTTTCTTGAGCGGTAACATTGTGTAAGTTGTTGATTCATGTATATAGATGAATTCTTTTCTGAATCAATATTTATATAGTTTTTAATAACTAAATGATTATTTTGTTATTGTTAATTTAGGAAAGATTTCACGGAATATGCAAACTTTACTTTCCACGAATACGGACACAAAGTGAAAAACTGGATCACATTCAATGAGCCATGGGTGTTTAGTCGTGCCGGTTACGACGTCGGAAAGAAAGCTCCGGGACGTTGTTCACCATACATTCAAGAATGGGGAAAGCATTGTGAAGATGGACGCTCAGGATTCGAAGCTTATCAAGTCAGCCACAACTTACTCTTGGCTCATGCTTATTCCGTTGAAGCCTTCAGAGCATGCAAACAGGTTCATCTTAAATTACACGAGTATTATCTTTTATTTTATTTTTATTTTATTTGATAAACATTAATATAAGTTTTGTCTCCTTTGTTATAGTGTGCTGGAGGTAAAATTGGAATTGCACACAGTCCAGCTTGGTTCGAACCAGCCGACCTTGAGAGTGTTGGAGCTCCCATTGAACGTGTGCTTGATTTCATCCTGGGATGGTAAAATAATTATTTAACACCTTAATATAAAGTTACACTAGTTAATTTCTAATATAAACTTATGTTACTATTTTATTAATTTTATTTAAAAATCAGGCATTTGCATCCAACAACTTACGGAGACTATCCACAGTCGATGAAGGATCGCATTGGTCATAGATTGCCAAAGTTCACTGAAGCTGAAAAGAGAATCCTAAAGAACTCTGCAGATTTTGTTGGAATGAATTATTATACATCATTGTTTGGAGCTAATATGCAGACCGGTGATTCCAAGAACCCGAGTTGGACGACAGACTCTCTTGTTCAATGGGAAAGTAAGACTGTGGATGGATACAAGATTGGTAGCAAGGTAATTGAATCTTTTTTTCTTCTCACACTTGCCTTTTTTTTTACTTTATAAATCTATAATAGTACTAATTAATATAGGTTTCTAACATATAACACTAGCTAATTGAATTGTTTATTTCATTAATCAGCCTGCTGGTGGTAAACTGGATGTGTATTCAAGAGGAATGAGGAAGCTTTTGAAGTATATCAAGGACAACTATGGTGACCCAGAAATTATGATCACTGAGAATGGTTAGAAAAAACGTTCAAAACTCAAATACTATATCACAAGTTTACCTTGATAAAACTCAATTTGTTCTTTTTTCTTTAAAGGATATGGAGAGGATCTTGGAGACCTTCACAATGACGTTGCAACTGGAACAAATGATCACAACAGGAAATATTATCTTCAGAGGCATCTCTTGAGTTTGCACGAAGCCATTTGGTAAGTTTTTTTAAAAAGGAAACTAATAGACACGTTACACTAAATAGATAATTAATATGATGAAAATGATTGTTTTTTATTTTATTTTTGTAGCGACGACAAGGTGAACGTTACGGGATACTACGTGTGGTCTTTGATGGACAACTTTGAGTGGCAAGATGGTTACAAGGCTAGGTTCGGGCTTTACTACATCGATTTCCTAAACAATTTGACCCGTCACCAGAAAGTTTCAGGCAAATGGTATGCTGATTTTCTTAAGCCGGGATTTCCAACTTCCAAGATAGTGAGGGAAGAACTCTAAGATCAAGAATCCAAATCTTGAATCCTCTGAAGAAAAGTTAACGTAATATTGCAAGAGTCTTGTTATAGAGGATTTACTATCTGTTTTTTTTATCTATGGTTTCTTTCATGCTAGCCAGGCTTGAGGTTCTGTCGTCGTCATCGTATTAATAAAATGTTGTTTACGTCAACAAAATATTATGGTGTTGCCTTCTTTTTAGTTCGTGTTATAATGATAACTTAAATTGCAGGAATGTTCGAACGAAAAGAATTAATAGATAAAAAGATTCAGAGCCAACCACCAATTAAATACCAAGAACTATTAACAATATATCAACTTGTGTTGCTATATAAAAAGGTTAAAAGTATATTAATATCTTATTTCCTTCATAAGACCAAGTTGGGTAAAATGTAAAAAGTCTAGCTATCACTAGGTCTGGAACTTTTATCCGAGATTCAGATTCGATCCGAGATTCGATCCAGATCCGATCCAAAAATCCGGATATCCGGAAGGGCCGAATCCGGATCCGGATAGTAAAATGTTGGATCCGTCAATGCCGGATCCGGATCCGGATATCTTAATTTTTAAGTCCGGATATCCGGATTCGTAAGTTTTATTAATAAATATTTCAAAAATAGTAATATCTATATATAAAAATTAATTTTATTTAATATATTTTTATTTTTATAATAGTATATATAAATTTTATGTAAATTTTGTAATATTATACATAGAAATAATTAAAGACATTATATATATATATTTTTAAAAATATTGTTAATATTTTATATATATATATTAATATTATTTTTTATTTATTTTAAGTATCCAAATCCGGATCCGGATATCCGCCGGATATTACAATTTTTAGAAGGATATCCGACATCCAAATATCCGAAAACCCCGAATCCGGATAAAGATAGTAAAATTATGGATCTGCCAGATAAGGATCTGGATCCGGACACCTTAAAATTATCCGGATACCCGATCCGTCTCAGGCATAGCTATCAGTATCTTATATGTATATAATTTAAATTACCATATTACCATACTTTTGCTTACTAAAACCAGTAACAGTTAATACAACTGTAACAGTTGATCAACAATAGTATTTTGATTTATGGTTGCATATTTTATCTTGTGGATGTGGATGCAATAATACGTTGTTATTCTTGAAAATCGAAGATGGCTACAAAAAAAAGTTACTTAAGTTTTGGGTTGCTACGAATTTTTTTTATTTTTGTTTTTGTTTTTAATGAAAAAAAGTTTATAAGCTTTAAATTTTTATTTAAAAGAAATTACATTTCCCTACTTTTAAAGAATTATAAACTAAAAACACTTTGGACAAATGCATGATAAGTACTGTAAACCCTAATTGGATAACCATTTATGACTTACGAGTATTGTTTTAATATAAGTGTGTGGTTGTTATAAAATGCATGATATCATAATATGTTTTAAAATTTAACTATATATGACTTCTTAATAAAAGAAAAAATTACTTCCAGAGACATTTTTTGTCTTTAATTATAATAACATCAAAAAGACATTTCATACTTGTCACACACTTTCTATGTACTCTATGTGTGTTGTTTGTCATATATACTCTTCAACTACACCTATCTCTATTTACTCCATCGAACTAAACAACGACGTATCTCTATTTATATATATATATCTCTATTTACATATATCTCTATATACTCCACATATCTAAATAAGAACAAAAAATAAGATCTCTGACTAAAATAAATAAATAAAAAAAGATCCAACGTGAAAAAGGAATCAGGCAAACGGTGAAGACGGTGGTGGTTCTGAGCTTTTTTTAAATTGAATTCGCAGAAAAATCAATCAAGTTTTCTAATCTTCAATTAAGATTTTTGATTTCGAAACATTTGCTCTTTCAAGGAAGGTGTGATGGGTTTGGTAGATTAGACTATGCTTTGGTGGTAGAGGTGATGGTGGATACCGAAGTCGAGGAGGTGGTGGTTACGGAGAAAATGGTGGTCATGGAGAATGCAGTGGTGGTAGACGTGAAGGTGGATACCGTTGTAGAAGTGGTTGCGGTGGTGGTGGTGGTGGTGGTGGATACGCAATGACAACGAAGGTAGTGGTTAAAATGGTGGTTATAGAAGGTGGTGGTGGAAAATGTAAAGGTGGATACTGCAGTGGAGGTGGTGGTGGATACCTTAACGGAAGAGATGGAGGTGGTGGTTGCGGAGAAACAATAATAATAAAGCCAATAAAATTTAATGAGCAACCAAACTATATTAATGTTGCTTTTTAAAATCAAAACTTCGTCTACAAAACTTAATACACAGAACCAAGCGAAGGGCAAATGAGTATAAACACACATATTGGTTTCATTAATTGTGTGTACCAAGTGAGATGTGTTCTTTTGTGCAGCAAAAAATAGAAAAATGTTCTTTTGTGTAACTCACTCTAATAAAATGCATTACCTTTTCTTTTTGGAACAAAAAGGTAAATATACCGTCATTTATATTCCCCCTCGGCCCCTCTCCCCACATTTCGTCGATTGTGACGTTTCTTTTATGACTAGTGGAGACTCAATTATTAAGTTTATATATTGTCAGATCTGAATCATAGCGGGACGGGACATTAGCATGATTAATTTGACCTGATTTAAGAATCATGATTTGACACTTTTTTATTTTTTGTTTTGTTTACATTTTTCGGCTAAGAACCGGCTATTATATCTCTTATTTAAGAGTCGGTTCTTAGCTTTTCTTAGTTAAAAACTAAGAAACTGTTCTTAACCGAAGCTAAGAACCCCACCCTAAGAATCCAGATTAATCATGGTCTTATGACTGTTTCATTCCGAGTGCAGGATAATCATATTACCACAGAATAATAAAAGACAAATAATTAAAAAATAGGAATTTTGGGAAAAATTGTCCCCTCGGTACAAAATCAAATTTTATCATTTTTGGAATTTAACTACCCTTCTTGTAAATAAAAAGTTATATCAATATTTACAATGCAATTTTTTTTAAAAAAATATATAAAACATGAAATAGTCAAACATGTGCATATATGAAAAATATTTTTGGATTCAAAAAATGTTTGAAACAGTAAGTTCAAAAATAGGCTAAATGTGTTAGAATATCAAATCTACCATCTACGACGACTTAGAATATGCAGTTTGCCTAAGACACAATGATCTACCCAACGTAGAATGCACAATACACCGAAAACATTTCGAACTACTAAGGCAAAATAACAAATCTACATTTCCTTCTATGTTCTGTATATTTGGTAGATTATAAGGCATAGTAAAAGTTCTCATACCTCCCTCGGTAGAACATACTTTCTTCACATTTTTCCTTTATCTACGATCTTAGTTTTCCATATCTACCACTTCATCTCTTTTCTAACTTGGGTAGAATGTGATTTCTACTAAATTTGTAACTAATATCCGAAAATCTAGCCAAAATGGTTAGAAAATATTTTGAAAATCTTTTAAATCTTTATTACTGTTATGAACTCATTACGTAGATGTCCATTAGGCCCATTAAACCTATGGTCTAGGGTTCTAGAACCCTAGCTTTGTATCCGTATATATATGTACCATTATCTATGGAATAATAAGAACAACCAATTCTCTGTTTCTATTGATTCACAACACATTATAGCCTGAGAAACATGAATGGGCGGACTTCGGATCTATGTTGCACTCCTCCTTACTAAGATAAGTATTTTTATGGGCAAATCTCCAAAATATTACATTTCTAAGTTTATGTCATAAAAATAGCCCTAAAAAACTAAAATGACCAAAATAGCATTTTATCTTTTGAAAACTTTAATTATTTTTATTTTTCAAAATTTGAAATCTTATCTCAAAACCCCACTCCCTAACTCTAAACCCTAAAACCTAAACTCTAAACCCTAAACCTAAATCTTAAACCCTAAACCCTAAATCCTAAACACCACCCCTTAACTCTAAACCCTAAACCCTAAACCCCACCCCAAAACTCTAAACCCTAAACCTTAAACTCTAAACCCTAAACCTTAAACCCTAAATCCTAAATCCTAAACCCCACCCCTTAACTCTAAATCATAATGTCTAAATTAATTTACCATTGTAGTATAAGTGTATATTTATCTGTTTTGATAAAACATTAAGTGCTATTTTGGTCATGTTTATTCTTAAAGGCTATATTTGTGACAAAAACTTTTTTAGTGCTATCCTATTAATTTTCTCTATTTTTATTTATCATGTTTATATTCAAGGTTAATTAAAATCTGATTAGGTATGATAAAATACATGAAATTTAATACATGATATGAAATTTATTCAATAAATTGATTAATTGGTCAAACCTTGTTAAATAGCATGAAATGAAGAATTTAGTCCATATAATAATTACTAGAGAAGTATTATTTATTTCTTGATATAATAAGATGCTTCTGTTTATACATATTTTATATAATTTGATTATCATATTTCATTACCATTATATATATGAGAGTTTTAAACTTAAGGCTTGACCTTAAAAGATCCATAAGTCTTCGAGAATAATATAAAGAAAAGTATTATCACCTGAAGTGATTAGCTAAAGCTCATTTTGTATTTTGCATCTAAAGATTACAAAGACTTGAAGTCTGTAAATAAAGCCAAATATGTTGGATATTAAGTTCAAAAGGAAAATTTCTCGAAGAAATTGATTTTTTTTTATGATGCATATATATTGGAAAATATATTTTTCACACAAGTAATGTTGGCCAGCAGACATATGATTAAGAAAAAAGATTAAAGAAGTTTATACTTGTATTTTGTCTCTTTGAGACTAAGAAAAATAATGAGCTATTGACGTCAGATGATAAATCACGTCTAGTTGATTATGATCCATTCTCCTGAAGAGAATATGACATTTACACCACAAATAGTATTGTTCAAGAGAATGAACCTAAAAGTGGTTGTAGACGTGAATGTGGATATAAAGGTCAAGATCCAAAGAGTTACTTTTAAGAATTCATATTCTCACTTGAATTTGAGATAATAAAGATGGTAATAAAGAAGAGATATGATTCATTCATCTAAAGATGAAAAAAAATTATTGTGAGTACAATGTCTTGTGGTATCAAGATTATTGGAAGCTCTAGAGGAGCAGATACATGCTTGCTTATGGGAACGCAACTTAAAATCATTAATTCGTTATACTTTTTCAAGTCTCAAAGATCAAAAAGATCCAAGATATAACACATGACCTTAAGTTGGGTATGTTGTTGATTATAAAGTGGGATTCAATTCCAGATATATTAACTTGGAGTGTCATTATCTCGAGGGGAAGAATTAGATAATCCCACATCCCTAATAAGTGGAACATCCAGAGGTATGTTCACACTAGAAAGAGACTCAAGGAGTCATTTATAAATTAAAACGAGGGGATTTAAAATCAAACAATGTTTGAGACACTAAGTAAAGGGAAATGTTGAATACCTTCAATCACAAGTATTACCCAAGGCACTATTGTATTGTACTACACAATGATTAGAAAATAGAGATAAATGTAATAGTAAACCAGAAGTTTACTAAACGTGTAATGTTTGGCAAGTCGGTTATGCCATCCCGGTTTAGTAATGATGCGAAAGATAATCATATAGACATTCGTTGAAGATCCATAAGATTCTTACGAATGAACTGCTATATGCTACTTGCTTACAAGGCAATATAAGAATACAGTTTTTACCAGTCAAATAGATCTAGAGTCTATTTATAGAAGGAGGTTTTGTGGGCTTGATCACCCACTGGTGGACTGATCATCCACCATATGCATCGACAATAAGGTCTGATGTATCCTTGTCATAGATCTGCAATCTGATGTTTGCGAGACTAATTGGTAAACTCGTGAAATCACAAGCAATTGATGATTATTTTATGCATGTGTGGATACATGATGAACATCTTGTAGCTAATGTTCATATTTAAGATGCATCAGCATTGATTCACATAATGCCAAAGAGTAATTAAGAATTCTCCCCATCAAACTGGTTTTGGGTCAGGAACCAAAGATCCCCATCTAAAGTTTTTTGGATAAGTTGTAGTTTCTCCACCACACCACTAAAGATGAGACCTCAAAGAAGGTTATGAATATGTTGGATATGATCTCCATTGATGATAAAATCTAGAAGATTTTATAAAATTATTTAAACACTCGAAAGTAAGTCTATCTAACATTAGGGGAAGAAAATAAACAGCTGAAGAATGAATGAGTTGAAATGAATTATCATTGATCCTCGGACAAAAGAGCGTGAATTAAAGTCCAAAATAAATGTATAGAGATAATTCGATTATAAAGATTAGCATATGAGTTGCCAGACTCATTTACTGACCCTAAGATTAAGTCACAAGTACCAGTTGTAAATGCTCCAATTAAAATGGATGTCCCCGAAGGACAATATCAAACTGCTAATGAGTATAAAGAGCGTTTGAAGCGTGAAAGACCTATCGGTTCCAAATAAAATAATCCTCGGAAAAGAAAAGGGGCATGAATGAGAATGGCAGAATCGAGAAATAAAATATTAAGGATCTCGAAAAGAGAAAGAAAACATGACAAGAAAGAATTCAGGTACCTGAGAATAAAAAAATCTCAAATAGCTATGTCATGTCTGAAACAATATGAACCGATATCAAATCGACGTCGTGAATACTTATGCATGCAATGTAGCAGTTGATGAAAATGAGGATCATGAACCATCTATTGAAAAGTGTACACAAAGAGAATGATAGGCCAAAATGGAAATAAGCAATACATGAAGGATTAAAACTCTTGGAAGAGAAGAGTGTTCAGACCGATAGTCCGTACACCTAATGGTGCAAAACCAGTGGCGCACAAATATGTCTTTATGTGAAAGAATGAATGAGATGATGAAAAGTTGTGAGATGGAAAAGAGTAGTTGCACAAGAGTTCTCACAAAGACCCGAAATAGTTATAAGAAACACATCATCATGTGGTGGAAGCATCAACTTCCTAGTTTCTTTAATCTGGTAAGAATTGAAAGCCACTGGAAATGACAATTATAACAATGATCCAAAATGTATAAACTGCAAGAAGCAGTAAACCCCATAAGGATTTGGACTGTTAGAAGCAGTAAATGCTAGTTCTCGAGAACATTACCGCGCGAGTATATTGAGCATATAAAAGAAAGAAAAAGTATTGGTCATGAAGTACCATGATATTGAAAATTTACTGATCTTTTTCATGATTGAAAGATGTGATTTCATATGAGAAGAAGGATAGTCATACTTGTAACTTTCACAAGAAGCAAAAGAATAACTCGTATGTATAATTATGCATAATGTGAATGTTTAGAAAATTATCTATAAAAGGAAATTTGTGCATGGATTCCAAATAGACCAAAATATGACATTTTGTATGAAAGAGAGGCTATGGACTACAAGCCTAATGGTCTAAGAGATTATCTGAAAATCGAACGAGTTTATTCAATGAGAATATGTTTATATCCACTCCTAAAAAGATGATATATATGATGAGAATACATCTCCCGAATATGATGCTTCCAGGGGGAGAATATGATGATGTGCGTGGTTGTACTCTTTTTCCTTATCATGGTTTTGTCCCATTGGGTTTTCCATGTCAAGGTTTTAACGAGACAACAAAGAACACGCAAATGATAGATACATTGAGAGAAATGTTATAACTTAAGTGATAAATATATATCAATCTTCTAATGTATTTTGGAGACTAATAGAAGGAGAAGAGAATTATCAAGGTCAATCATACTTGAAGAAAAATAAGAGATGAACGCATTCCATTCGTGTAACATAATCAAAGATCGAAAGTGTTCCAATCAAAGGAGACCCTATAGATGGAATTAAAATATGAAATTAGTGTTCAGAGAAAGATCTTTGAGTCTAATTTCATCTCCAATTTGAATCAAGTCATTCTCCATGATAGAACTCGAGATATAGTTGTTTTCGTGGGACATGTACAAGCTGTCTTAGAATGCGTAATTTCGACTGGTATTCCAAATATCGCTCCTTATTTCCATCTTACCAGAGCTAGACCGGCGACTAAAGTTAGAAATGGATGTTAGCTTCGATTTCCAAGTGGTTTGAAGTCATTTTATCCTACAAACATCAAGATATTCAAGTTTTAGCGAGGAGTGTCAAATCTGCCAACAGAATTGAACAGTCCAAGCTCAAGACGAAGGTGTTAATTCATCACACTGGATCGTCTCCTATCAGATATCTCAAGTTATGTTCTCATCAGGGGGAGTAGATGCGCGCTTAACTCCTTTTCCCTTAACCATGGTTTTTTCCACTGAGTTTTCCTGGTAAGGTTTTTAACGAGGCAGCATCATACGCGCTTTAGGACTTATTTTGTACAATGGACATCCAAGGAGGAGTGTTATGAACCCATTATGTGGATGTCCATTAGGCCCATTAAGCCTATGGTCTAGGGTTCTAGAACCCTAGCTTTGTATCCGTATATATATGTACTATTATCTATGGAATAATAAGAACAACCAATTTTCTCTTTCTCTTGATACACAACAATTACTTTCCTTTTCTTATTTTTGCAAAAGATTGACCAAATCCTTCTTCTTCCACAATGTCTATATTAATGAATGATTTGCAAAAAATATTGATAAATCATCATGGTCTAATGTTAAAAGAGAAAAGTTCTAATGTCCATATCCTAAGTTCGACTCTAGAAAAGACTAACTTTTTTTTGTATTTACATATCTAGTTAAGCCAAAGCAATACATGTGTGATATAGACTTGTTTGTGACCAGCTCGTCAACGTTACCAAGACTAAACCCGAGTGGACCAACACAGGATAAAAAATCATGTTTCTACTCCTCACGTGTCTTGTTTTCCAAGAAAAAACGAGATGCTTCACATTCTCTTATATGGAGGCCACCTGATGAAAATCTCCCAAGGAATGCATTCGAAGGTTGGTGAAATGGATAAGCTTTGATCCAAAAGAACGATCAAAGGAATGGTGGATCGATGATTCTTCAGTATAAGGCTGCGGAAGGCCAAATACTTGCTTCGTTAGTCTTAGTCCGTGAGAGGCAGCCCCACTAGTGAACAAGACCGTGCTTACGGAGATCACTCTCCTAGCATTACGATGTTCCAAAGAACAAAGGATTCAACAAATTTAAAAGTAGATTTTATTAAAAAGGGTTGAATGATTTGAAATGAAACATACAAGAGTTTAAATAGAAAACAACAAGCTATGCATGACCAGCATAGGAAAATGTAGAAATAATACTAGGGAAAATAAAAAAACACTTGCATGAACAACATGGGGAAGGGTATAAATACTTAGGAAACATAAAAGACTTTAAATGCTTCTTTGCATGCAAGAGAGAGAAGCTTCACATGCAATCCAATATCTGATTTTCGTCATTTTTCTTGGACAGCAAATAAGCCACTTGTTTTTGAACTTTCTTGGGCTTTTAACTTCATAAAATTGGGCTTACTTTGATGTATAACTTCCTGGGCCTTTTTCCTGATCAAAACACAAGCCAAAATCATAATAATAAGCCCAAATCCTCCACACACACATACCCATAAGCCAAACCGTCATATGCTTTGTTTCTGCTGCTGATCCGGGTTACATCACCACCTCATCGGGTCATGGGATCCCTGCAAACCCATCGGTGATCCCAAATTGCAGACCTTGCAGTTCCAAAAAATTCCTAAGCTGTTGATGGCCATACATGAGCTATTTTGTTCGATTTCATGATGCATAACCTGTCAAATCAGTATTGTCCTTACGTGGTTAGGCGAGAAAAAACTATTAGACAAATGTTTACAAGGAATGGAGAAAGATGAAAAGCAATGTGTGACCATTATTATTTATACAATTATCTTCTGCCTTGTAACAGTTCGGTTCACTCATTTTAAACTGATACAAGCTCCTCAGAAGAACATACTCTGTTCTTTGTCAATGTTTATCCAAAGTATATAGCGCAAAAACAGAAGCATATTATTCAAAGTATTCTATTGTCCTTGAATAATAAACATCAACCCAGATTTCATCTACGAACACTAAAGTTGATTCTCCAACAATCACTAATCCGAATTAAAAAAAAAAGGTAATAATCTCATTCAAGAATTAACACAAATACCAGTGGACAAAGCACTAGCCTTGGCATTTAACAGACAAACATGAATTTTTTAACACAAAATATGCAGTGCAATGTCAAGAACCAACATGAATAACAAGTGAATGTGAGATTGCAATATCCAAATCAGAAAGATGTCTTACATGAAACTACAATCATATTGCCTCGAAATTAAAAATGTTTAGATTGACCTGAAAAACGCTAGGAAGAATGCATTGAGTCAGAAGTAAGCCGGCTACTAGAGAGGAGGAACGACGAACATTGTTTCTGTAATTCCTTTTTAGTAAACTTAATAATAAAAAAATGGTTTTTAAGTAGTTTGTTTTTAGAAAATTTATAATTATATAACTAGAGGGTTAGAATGAGGTTAACGTTAATATTCATTCTAAGTGGACAAGAACTCCCAAATAATTCTTAGGGGACAATAGGTGAGTCTTATAATTCTTTTTTGGCAAATCTCCCTTATAAAAATATGATTTAATAGAACATGATTCCGAATCCACTTGATCCGACAAAACTGCAAAATGGTTTTATGAACGATATAGTTCAGATTAAGACTGTATAATGTTTATCATCGGTAAGATTTTATAATATATATTTTGTAAAAAATCACAACAAAATGGTTTTACGAACGGTGGTGAATTTTACTATGCTTATCACTACAAGAAAAGTAATCAATTTTCAACAGAAATTACCAATGAAAATTATTTTTTGTTATTTACCATCAAACTAGGTGATTTGAGCACGGATATAAATTTTTATAAAAATAATATATTATACTTAATTGATGTTTACTTTTGGTTTTAAATCAATTTATAATTTATATGTATAATTAATATTAATAATATTATATTATTTTAATTAGACATATGATTTTGGATGTATTATATCTAGTCAGTTTGGTTATTTTTGGGTAAACAATCAATTTGTTTATCAATTGAGTATATTGAATTGCATCTATTTTTCTGAATTCAAATCTAATATATTTTAAATATATTTAATTTTGATTAAATTCATATTTTCAAAATTATATTAATGAATATAACAGTAATATTTTGAAGTCTTATGCATATACATATAAAAACTATATTGTAACAATTAGTTAATATTTTATTTTTATTTATTACTATTTTTTGAGTCATCCTGTAATTTATATGTAGAAAAATAAATAGATTCTTATTATCAAATTATATATTTTTTATTTTAGTTAGATCTTTGATTATGGATATAAGTTGAATTAGTCGAGTAACTCATGTTGTGAGTATATTGAGTTACATATATTCTTTCAAATTCAAACTCAAGTATAATTTTTTTATTCTTATTAAGTCAAATCAAATTAGTTTTATTTCTCGATTAAATGTGCAAGTATTTTCATAATATTTATAAAAATTATATGTTGATTATTAAAATATATTAGAAATAAAGAGATGATCAATAGAAAATTACAAACATAAATATAACTGATAAAATTTTGTAAGCTAATGAAAGAATACAAATATTTACAATAATTAAAATATTTTGTAACTTTTTTTGTCAACAATATTTTGTAACTATTAAATAATTGTATTCCTTAGATTTACAGAGATGGTAAACTAAAAATTATTTTAAATCATCTTAAAAATTAGAATTCAGATTTCCTTGGGTATTTTGATTATGGGTACATTAAATTCCACAAACATAAATAAAACATAAAACTAAAAAAAAACTAAATATTAAGAAAAAAATATTTTTTAACAATGATAAAGTATAATATATATACCTCATTTAATTATATGCTGTTTAAAAAGATTTTGTAATTATTTGATCAAAATATTCTTATCATAGAAAAATATTTTTAGGTTATATTTTTAATACCTCTTAAAAATCAGCACTAAAATTGTGATTTTTTTTTGTGAAATCGTATTATATAAGTAAAATATAATTTATAGGTGTTTTTTGCTGTAATTGTAAGATACTATAGTAAGCTAAAGATTATGAAAAAACATTCAATAATAATTATTATAAACTATTTTTAGTCAATTAAACATATATAAGTTTATGCTATTTAACTATTTTATGTAATTGTCTAAGAAAATAGATAGATATAAAGAAAATATTTCTATTACTTTGAAAATATATTTATTGTATATTGTATAAAGTATGTTTTAAAGGAATAATATTTTTTTAATATCAGGATTATCTTTGTGAACTTTTTTTATATGAAATCACATTATATGAAAAAAAATATTTTTCATCTAGGAAAAAATATAGATATAAAGAAAGTATTTTTATTACTTTGAAAGTATATTTTAGTTATGTAATAATATGTTTCAAACGGAATATTACTATTTTGTGAACTTTCCTTTTTGATAAAATCATATTATATATACATATATTTTCGTTTAAGATTAATAAATTTTTTCTTTATTATTATATATGTTATTTGGAAAAAGTAAAAGGAAAATAAATAAAAAATTAAAATAGTATTTAAATTTATTGTTGTTAATTCATTAAAAATACCTCTGTAAATAACAGTAGTAAGAGTTAACGTGAGCACATAACAAAATGATATTTCAAATAATATTATAGAGATTACAATAAAATGACGAGGAAGAATAAATCATTGTAAATTCGTTATACAATAACAATGTTGCTAAGTCATTGTAAATTGCCAACGCTATACTAATAAAACTATTTGTTTCTAATTAGCAACGAAAGTTCAACAAAATTTGCAACAGATTACAATTTAGATGATCTAATGCCAGTAGAGGCCCAAGGCCAATTTTTGTACTAAAAGATTTAAGTAAAGCTTATACAAATTGATAAATTTTATAACAAATGTAGATGATTTTCAAAACTAAAGAGAAGCTATAATAATGAACTTGTAACTCATATTAAAAAAATATACTTAGTTCATATTAAAAATACAAAGTCGACTCATCC
Source organism: Brassica napus (assembly GCF_020379485.1). NCBI lineage: Eukaryota > Viridiplantae > Streptophyta > Magnoliopsida > Brassicales > Brassicaceae > Brassica > Brassica napus. Next base: position 16,669,079 of record NC_063449.1, read on the forward strand.
CTAGCATTTATTTAAGTATGTGGTTTAGCCAACAAGGTGAGTACCTCTTCGATGGCACCTATACTTATAATAGGTCGATAGAACTAAAAAGTTATCAGCTTTCTAATGCTTGAAACTAAAGAACTGAAAGCAATAGGAATGAACTTATTCCGACGAAGATCAGAGTTTCCACGAGATCAACGTTGCACTACGTGCAAAGCCGTTTTAATTACTTTGGTTGTCTATGGTGTCCATTATTAAAACATATATATGAAGCTATAAGCTTTTTAACCACCTGCATCATCACCAAAGATCCAAATTTATCTCTTTGTCCTTGATATTTAGAAAATTCAGTTTTAGTCTTATAGATAGTTGTGGCTGGAGTGAATTACCTGAATATTCTTTTTTGGCAGCTGGTGGAGTCTCCCAAAGCCAAGTGCATCCATCACTCAGAAGTTCACTGAGAATTAACAACTTTCCTTCTATTAAACCGGAGTGAACCGCTTTGTTTTCATCTCTCTTTTGTACGCTGCCAGAGTTTCTCTGAGAACTACACTACACAAGTAGATTACGCCTTTTATGCCCATGCCCACGTCACAGACCTTTGGAATCTCAAAGCAAGTATGAATCCCATTAATCTGAATCAAGTTGTTTTTTTTTTGTAACACTGAATCAAGTTGTTTTGAGAAATAAATGGTGAACCAATTCCTCAAACAGTAGATCCTTGATGTTGTTGAGACTGGATTAATGCCATAAACAAACAACTAAGAATGATTCAAAAGTGCAATAGAAACTTGTCAATCCTTGTAAGATACAAGAGTTATTAGTGTGACCTCTGTAAATAACCTACAACATTTTTGAGGTTTCAATCTAACCTTAACATACAACACCAGAGCTGCAGAGAATAAAAATTACTTATAAAACTAGGTAGTGATCCGCACCATTCGCGGAGTGAACTAGTTGATTAGATTATTTATTTTAAGTTGTACTAAAAGATTTATCGTATAGCTTTTTTTTAGAGATTGGCATTTAGATATCCGTTTGGATTCAGTTGATTTATTCGGATTTCATATTTTTAGAGTTAGAAATTTAAATATGATTCAGATATTTACAAATTTTAGTTTGAACTAGATCTTGATCCGCGCATCCGCGCGGATTTTTTTCATTTATATTTATATAAATACTTTATTTTCAATTCTAAATTGGTATGTAATATAATATATATGTGTCTATCAATTTTTAAAACATAATAAGTTTACGGTATATTTTTTCATTGAATAGATTGTTTCAAACTTTCACATGTATTTGTATCTTCTTCTATATATATATTTTCGGATTATTATCTCATTATTAAAATCGTAACTATATATATAAAAATCAGTAAAATATTGTTTTATTGTCATATTCAAAGATAATGTAACATTTCACAAATTTAGAAAGTTTTTTAAAAATTAATTTTTCGCTTCATAGATTTAAATTATCGAGTAAATAATTAAACATTTAGTTTTTTTTTTTAATTTTTAAAATAAACTATATAGTTTAAAATTTGTTTTCATTGCTTTAAGTTAGTAAAGATTAATCATTGTTAGATAATATGATTTTTGTTAATTGAAAAAAATCTTTATATTTTAAAAGTTAACATCGACAAATATTTAAATTATATCTATTTAATTTATACTATCTATAAATCCAATGGATTATCTATTGTTTAAATCCAATTATTGATAGCCCAATAAAAGTTTCTGGTATGCCTAACATTTAAATGAAAAGATTAGAGATTAAATGTAACATGACTTTCTAGGAATATGTCTATTAGGTCCATTTTTTAAAAAATCACACATGAATTAAGGTCGTGACTTCTGTTTTAATATATAAGATATGGTTAGAACCATGCAGATTCAGTTCGGATTCGAGTTTGGCTACCCATTTTAAATATATAATTTTTTTAAGAAAAATCCAAATATACTTTAGTCCTCAAAATCCGAAAATAATATAAAACATAAAATTTTAAATAATGTAAGACTAAATATTTAAATTTATATAAAAATTAGTTCAATTTAAATATTTAATAGAGAACAAATTAATAGATATTTTCAGTATTTTGAATTTTCTTTTTGTTATTTTTAGATATTAATTTGTGACTACTTTGATAATATTTTGATAGTTTCATATTTTTGAATATCTAATAGATATAAAATTAAAAATAATTAATATATTTAAGTATATAATTTTGATTTAGATATTTTCAGTATCCAAAATATATCAGTTTGGATTGGATTTGGGTCTCGTTATTCGGATATTAAAATTTTATATCCAGCTGAGTATTTAATCAGTTTTACTTTGTGTTTAGTATTACTTTCAAATCAAGTTCGATTTGGTTATTCGGATCCATATATTTTACCTAGACATACTTTCTTCTACTAATATAAAGCAAAAAATAAAAAAATGTAAAACAATATTTTGGATTTATTTTACATACATAATTATTGGAACATACTTTAAGAATGCTAATAGAAATGGTTGTACGTCGTGTCAATATTGTTGGACACGTTGGAAAATTGATGTAGTCTATATCCGATAGTACTTTTTTTATAAAAAAATCTTTGTAAATATAATAAAAAATGGTACAATCTAGTGAAAGGGGGTTACGGTTGCATCAAATATCATGTGATCTATTCACTCGGCATCTGAATTCTGTTTTTCAATCGATTTTTGCGAATTTGTTTTTCTTCTAAAGCTTTTCTGATTTCTGATTTTTTTTCTAGCAATTTGACTATGTTTCCAATTCTTGGTCTGATATGAAAACTCTGTAAAGAAAAACAATACTTGGCTAAACTAAAAATATGAATTTTTGTGTGGTGTTTTTCACTTCAGTTTCTTTAATTCATAACCACTCACAACTATTTGTTGTTTTCGTGTACAGAAGCCTCAACAATGTCCAAGTTCGGAAAGGTGCAAAGTTTTCAATTTATAAAAACATTCACATTCCAACATTTTAGTTGATGCAAATTTTAATGATTTTGTAATTTATTTCTTTCAACAATAATATTATTCAATAGTTGCACAAAGATAATTTCAATTCACTAATACAAAGGTTAAAAATGCATGAATTAAAGAAAATTAGTGTGAACACATTAATTTTTAAATGATTGTGAAACTGATACGTCAGCATTCTAATTGTCAGCATTCTAATTTTTAAATAATCTTGAGGTTGTCAAGTGTCAATTAGTGGGTGAACATATTTATTATAAATAATTTTTTTTTTAATATATAGGGGATATTATAAAAATACTACACTATTTTAAAAAGTATTGTAACATATGTTCTAATACCTCTAAAATACACTATAACACATGTTATAAAAACATGTGCTTATTTTTTTTTGTCAACGAGTATTCATTTTAGTATTACAGTAATGATATGAAAAAAACTCTAAACCATAAGATCGTTAATTAAATAATAAAATATCTAAAAATATAAAAGACATAAAAACAAACCACACATTCTCTAATGGTTAAATCACGATAAAGTTGACAAAACAAAATCACGATAAAAAAACATATCTTATCGTATTTCAACCTAGTTACTTTGAAATAAAATTCACTTCAACAATTTCTTATCTTCATATAGTATATTTCCTTTAACTTGTAAAACCATTACTTAGGAGGAAAGGAGTTAAAACTTAGGGGCATCTATTTTTTTTAAACATTGGTTAACTTTTAAAGTTAAGATATATACTTATTAATATATAAAAACTTGTTTAAAATGCGTCAAATAATATTTTGTTTATTTATAACCAACATATATCTATAATATTTGGAAATTTATGTATGATGAATGAAATTGTAATTAATTAATACTTTACTAACACTAAATTTCAAATATAAAATTTATATTAGTTATATATTTTTCGAGAAAATATATAACTATATATTATATATTAATTTTTGAAATATTTAGATTATAAAACCGATAAGTATTAATCAATAAATTCTAGACACCTCTAAGAATTTAATCTACCAATAGTTTCTAGATCCTAGTATGGACATCACATAAAATTTAATTCATTCTAATGATGTCGAGACTAAAAGTAAAACCCAATTTGGTTTTAAAAAAACCTAAGTTGAATTATGAGTGAGGTGATGAACTCACGTACACGTTGTCTCATTCATTTTCAAAGAGTATACCAGTAAAATTAGTAATGCATACACACACAGATATGTATCACATCACATTTTCCACGTTGAAACGATCCTCTACCGGTATTAGTTGTTCTTGAATTCGAGGACACAGTAGGTAATATTAGTCCTGAGAGTTCAGATAGTTGGTTCGGTTCAGGTCTGATACTTCGGTTAGTCGGATAGTTCGGAATTTGGATATTTTCTCGAAACTAACCAGTTATAATCAGTTTTCAAGTTTTAAACCGGAAATACCCGATTTTGTTTTTTTAACCAATATCCGAATTTTTTCGGTTATTTTTGGATATTATCGGTTATTCGGTTACTTTTGGATCTTTCTGATTTTTGGTTATGACCTGAAACATCTGAAAAAACTAATACAATGACAGTAGAAGTAGCAAAATAAACAAACAACATTCATCATTCCTCAATCATCATCAACAAAAGATCGATCATCCTGAATCTACAACTCTTTCCAATGAATAGACATTTAAAGAGACATAGATTCATTGAGAAATAATCCATAAAAAGATCGAGAATGTCCAAAAAATAAAATGAGGGACCAAAAACAAAACACATCATCAGTCTCTTGAATTTGAACCTGAAATTTATACAAAGCACAAAAATTGTCTAAAAACAGACACAAAACACACAAAAGACACCAAAACAGCAAACTGAGATAATTTACCTCTAAATGTTCTAATCTCCTCCTGAACCTGGTATTGTTAAAGTCTCCACATATAGGGAAAGACAGTCAAATGCAGAATTAAAAACATGAGAAATATGAAAGGAAGAGTGAAATGCCCAAACGGTTACCTAAAGACTCATGGAAATCAAGTTCTTCAAACATCTATGTCAAGCTTGCAAGCTTTTCGGCACTGGTGGTATTCCAATGCCACTGTTGTGTACACACGAGTGCTTCAATCATATACGGTGTCAGGCAACTACGAAAAGGATCCAAAGTCCGACCACTTGTACTGAAAGCCGACTCTGAAGCAACATAAGAGACTTGAATAGCAAACACATCCCTGGCTAGTTCTGATAATATTGGAAACTTCACAAAACTACGCTTCCACCATGATAGAACATTGTAGTCAAATCTCATATTGTTAGAGCTTCTTGGAACAGGCCTTTCCATCAAGTATATATGTCAAGCTCACTACTAGCCTCTTCATTCGCAGCCTCTGAAACCATCTCAGAATACAAAGAATCACTCCCTTCATACTCCTCATCGCGTCAGACATCTCAAACAAGCATCCAAATGTTTCCTTATTCTCACTCATGATTCCACCATTATCACCTTGAGATAGTGGTGTAAGTCAAAGAACACGTTTTTGTGGTGGACGGTGACGGCATGGACGGTGATGTTAGGCGGCTGAAATTGTTGACGTTGGTTTTGTCAAAGATTGTGAGCTCACCAAACACCTTCTTCATGCTTATAAAAGGAGAGCTATCGTGAACCATTTCATGCATCCCAAAACAAGAAAACACAAAGAGAGAACAAAGAGAGATCGAAGAAGAAGGAGAAAAAAATATTTTTTTCTCACAAAAAATCTTCTTTAAGAAATTACGAGTAATTTTTTAGTGTATTTTGGATCGGGGTGTGAGTTGAGAGCTTGTAAAATTTCCCGGGTTGATAATAAAAGATCTGTAGCAGGTCCGGAGACGTAGGCAACATTGGCCGAACTCCGTTAACAATTTTGTGTGTGTGTTTTTTCCCGCTCCCATAAATTCTGGTTTACCGCAAAATTTGACCGCGTATTTCCTAACAACTGGTATCAGAGCTTGAGTTACGGTGATCGGTCAAATTTTTTGTGGAATTACCATTCACGTGAACAGTAATTCGTGAATAGTGAATTTTTTCGGTAACATCGGTTTGTCGACGAAGGTGTTCTAATACACGGTGGTTCCAGAAAGAAGCTTCATCAACCGCTGAGCAAGAAGCCTGAGAAGATGGATCAGGATGAGTGGGAGCTCCTTGACAGACAAGTTCTGGGTATTATAAGGTTAACACTGTCAAAAAACGTTGCTCACAACGTTGCGAAGGAGAAGACCACAGAATGACTCATGAAAGTTCTCTCGAATATGTATGAGAAACCTTCGGAAAACAATAAGGTGTTTCTCATGAAGAAACTCTTTCATTTGAAGATGGAAGAAGGTGGTCTGGTTGCTGCACATGTGAACGAGTTCAACACGATTGTCAACCAACTGTCATCAGTTAAAATCGAGTTTGACGATGAAGTGTGAGCACTGATTATGTTGGCATCTCTGCCAAATAGTTGGGAGCCGATGAGGGCAACGGTTAGTAATTTTGTGGGTACTCAAAAGCTCAAATTCAATGATATTAGAGATAGTATCCTTGATGAGGAAGTTCAAAGGATAGACTCTGGGGAGGCATCAACGAGCTCTGCTTTCAACGTGGAAAACAGAGGGAGAAACCCATATAGAAATAACTGAAGTAATGGCAGATCGAAGTCAAGGAATGGACGGGGTCAGTCCAAATTCAGACAACCTGCAGAGTGCTGAAATTGTGGAAAGACATGTCACATTTAGAAGAATTGCCGAGCACCACCGAAGAAGGAAGACAACACTAGTGGCGGAGCCAATGCAGTGACACGTGAAATCACTGATGCATTGGTAGTGTCTGTTGATTCCCCGAGGAAAACTAAAGCTCGTGATCCAATTGCAAACACCACCAAAGCGTCAATCTCCTATGTCGATAGCCCAGTTGATTCATGGGTGCTTGACTCAGGAGCGTCGTTCCACACCACACCGCACCATAACATCATGGAAAATTATGTTGCGGGAAATTACGGAAAGATATATCTTGCTGATGGATTACCTTTGGACATAGTTGGTATTGGAGATATCAACCTGAAGATGTCAGACGGGCGTGTGTGGAAGATTACAAAGGTTAGACATGTGCCAAAGTTGATCTCAGTAGGTCAACTTGATGATACGGAGCACGATGTTAATTTTGGTGGTGGAGCCTGGAGAGTCAAGAAAGGTTCCATGGTGGTGGCTAGAGGTCATAAAAGAGGCACTCTTTATATGACGACGAGTTATCAAGACATTGTTGCTGTTGTCGAGAATGCCAAACAGACCAAGTTGTGGCATTGTAGGTTGGGACACATGAGTGAGAAAGGGATGAAACTCATGGTGGAAAATGGCGCTCTTCCGGATCTGAAGACGGTGGATCATCAGATGTGTGAAAGCTGCATCCTTGGGAAACAGAAACGAGTTAGTTTCTCTAAAGGAGGAAGAGAACCAAAATCTGAGAAATTAGAGCTGGTGCACTTTAACGTGTGGGGACCCGCTCCTGTCGCATCGCTGAGAGGTTCATACTACTATGTGACCTTTATCGACGACTCCACAAGAAAAGTGTGGGTTTACTTCATGAAGAACAAGCATGAAGTGTTTTTGGTTTTCCAAATATGGAAAGCCACAGTTGAGATTGAGACGAATCTCAAGTTGAAGTGTCTAAGGTCTGATAATGGTGGAGAGTACATCAGCGATGAGTTCAAGAGATATTGCGCTGATAATGGGATCAAGATGGAGAAGACTATTCCTGGAACGCCTCAACATAATGGAATAGCGGAAAGGATGAACGAACCTTGAATGAGCGTGCAAGGAGCATGACATTGCATTGTGGATTGCCAAAGACGTATTGGGCAGATGCAATCAATATCGCAGCCTTCTTAATAAACAGAGGACCGTCTGTACCGTTGGGATTTAAGATCCCTGAAGAAGTTTGGAGCGGAAAGAAAGTAAATCTTTATTATCTAAAGGTGTTCGGATGCTTAGCTTATGTTCATATTGATGATGCTGCAAGAAGTAAACTTGACTCGAAGTCTAAGAAGTGTTACTTCATCGGCTATGGTAACGCAGAGTTTGGTTACCAGTTTTGGGATGATGAAAATCGAAAGATCATCCGCAGCAAGAATGTTGTGTTCAACGAAGAAGAGTTGTACAAGGATAAGCTAAGAGAAGGCTCAGAGAGGAAAGAGCCTGGAGTTGTTGACTTAGAAGATATCCTGACACCGGAGTTTCCATAGGATACCGCAATAGCAGAAGGAGAAATCTCTCAAGACGAGAGTGATGAAGCTGAAGAAAGTGATGATTCTGAAGTGGTCCCATATACACCAGTCACAGAGTTACGACAGTCAAGCAGAATCATCAGAAAGCCTGTAAGATTTTCTCCATCACTCAACTACATTCTGCTCACAGACAGAGGCGAGCCTGAATGTTATGAGGAAGCTATGCAAGTTGATGAGTCGATCAAGTGGGAGCTTGCAATGAACGACGAGATGGACTCGTTGTTATCCAATCACACGTTGGAGTTAGCAGATTTTCCTAAGGAGAAAAAGGCATTGCATAACAAGTGGGTTTACCGAATAAAAGAAGAACCTGATGGGAGTAAGCGCTATAAAGCGAGGCTTGTTGTGAAGGGATTCCAACAAAAAGAAGGTGTTGACTACGCTGAAATCTTCTCTCATGTAGTCAAGATGGTGACCATCATAACAGTTCTTGGGCTGGTAGCACAAGAAGATCTGCATCTTCAACAAATGGATGTAAAGACGGCATTTCTTCACGGTGATTTGGATGAGGAAATTTATATGAAGTAACCCGAAGGCTTTGAGATCAAAGGGAATGAAAGACTTGTTTGCAAGCTGAAAAGGAGTTTGTATGGCTTAAAACAAGCTCCAAGACAGTGGTATAAACGGTTCGACAGCTTTATTAAAGGCGTTGGTTTCTTGAGGTGTGAAGCTGACCACTGTTGTTACTTCAAGAGGCTTGAAGTAACCTACTTGATATTGCTCCTATATGTCGATGACATGCTGATAGTAGGAGCAGACTTACACGAGATCAATAGCTTGAAGACGAAACTCTCAGAAGAGCTTGCGATGAAAGACCTTGGAGAAGCAAGACAAATTCTAGGGATGCGAATCAGTAGAAGCAAGGAAGGTCTTAAGTTATCACAAGAGGAGTATGTGAAGAAAGTCCTCAAGAGGTTTAACATGGATGACGCGAAGCCGATCAGTACTCCCCTGGCAAGTCACTTTTGGTTATCCAGAGAACAGTCTCCAAAGACAGAAGACAAGATGGAATATATGGATAAAGTTCCATATGCTTCTGCTATTGGCAGCTTGATGTACGCGATGATATGTACAAGGCCAGACATTGCACATGCAGTGGGAGTCGTCAACAGATTTATGAGCAATCCAGGAAAGGAACATTGGGAAACCGTTAAGTGGATTTTCAGATATCTAAAAGGAAATCCAAGCTTATCGCTATGTTTCACGAAGTCTAAGACGGGATTGCAGGGATATGTTGATGCTGACAATGGAGGTGACATTGACAGCACGAAGAGCACAACCGGGTATGTCTACACCTTTGGCGGTACTGCAATTTGTTGGGTTTCAAAATTGCAGAAAATTGTATATCTATCAAGCTGTGAAGCTGAGTATGTTGCGGTAACGGAGGCAACAAAAGAGATGATATGGCTACAGTCTTTTCTAGAAGAGCTAAGCCATGACCAAGGGAAAAGTGTGTTGTACTGTGATAGTAAAAGTGCCATCGATTTGGCAAAGAATCCGGTTTACCATGCTCGGACGAAGCACATACATCGTCGGTATCATTTCATCAGATCGGCGTTGGAAGATGAAATGTTGATGCTTGAGAAGATCCCAGGAAGCAAGAATCCGGCATCGTGTCGTATGATAAGCTGAGGTTGTGTGAAACCTCAGTTGGTTTGTTGGAGTAACAAGCTGGGAACACCTGCTACATTGATCAAGATGTGAAGACAGATTGAAATCAGTCTTCAAGTGGGAGATTGTAAGTCAAAGAACACGTTTTTGTGTTGGACGGTGACGGCATGGACGGTGATGTTAGGCGGCTGAAATTGTTGACGTTGGTTTTGTCAAAGATTGTGAGCTCACCAAACACCTTCTTCATGCTTATGAAAGGAGAGATATGGTGAACCATTTCATGCATCCCAAAACAAGAAAACACAAAGAGAGAACAAAGAGAGATCGAAGAAGAAGGAGAAAAAAAAATATTTTTTTCTCACAAAAAATCTTCTTTAAGAAATTACGAGTTATTTTTTGGTGTATTTGGGATCGGGGTGTGAGTTGAGAGCTTGTAAAATTTTCCGGGTTGATAATAAAAGATCTGTAGCAGGTCCGGAGTCGTATGCAACATTGGCCGAACTCCGTTAACAATTTTGTGTGTGTGTTTTTTCCCGCTCCCATAAATTCTGGTTTACCGCAAAATTTGACCGCGTATTTCCTAACAAGTGGACCTATCTTCACAACATACTCTTCATACAACTGCTTCATCAGTGCCCTAATGGAGGTTCTGAGATGAGCACTTTCCACACTGTCCTTACCATAAATCTTATCACAACAAATAGATGCAAATTGCATCTTGTTTCTAGGATCAAAGATGCTTGCAATAATGACAAGCGGGTTCATGTTGATTAATCCATCCCAATACTTTTCAAACTTGGTCCTCATATCTGTTGCTTGAAGCCGTAGAAGGTCATCTCTGCTGTTTCTCAAAGCTATCAAGTTCCTCTCAATGATCACAACCTCATTGTAGCAACTAGTCGAGGTAACTGTCTTAGATTCTGAAAATGCCAAAGTGCTTCCGAAAAAGAGTTTAAGAAACTTAACGAACCTATGGACTTCATCCCTTCTGTGAGCAGTTGGAGGCCCAACCCTTTTATGTCCATTCTCTTCTGATTCCTTGAAGTAATCATTGTATAGCATATTTTCAGACAATAACTTCTCAAATGCAACTCTGAACTTCAATGCAGCCGACAACATACGATATGTAGAGTTCCAGCGTGTAATACAATCTAGAGACAAGCTTCATCTACTAACCTTTCTAGTTAGAACCCTCAACTGAAATGATTGAAGCCATGTACCAGATGATCTGACATACTTGACATCATTCCTAATAGCTACTACACTTTCTTTCACCTCAGCTAGACCATCCCTGACTATCAAGTTCAGTACATGTGCACAACAACGCATATGTAATAATGCCATCCTTGATTAGAGCATTAGGTCTTAGCTGTCTACAAGCTTTAGTGAACAAACGCAGTTCCTTGTCATTCCCTTTAACATTATCCATTGTCACTGTGAACACCTTTTCAATTTCCCAATCCGCCAGACACTGACTCAGATGCTCAGCAATGGTGTCTCCTTTGTGATGTGTCACAAGTTTAAAATTGATAATCCTCTTCTACATATCCCAATTTCTATCAATCCAATGCACTGTGACTACCATGTAGTTGTAGGATGTTGTAGGAGCTGTCCAAATGTCAGTGGTTAAGGAGACTCTCTTCTTCTCAGAAGAAAACAACGGTTTCAAACTCGAATTATCCTTCATAAACATGCCCAATATATCCTCTATTATTGTCCTTCTGCAGTGAACTGAATACATGGGCAAGACATTATGACAGAACTTCCTAAACCCCTCGGATTCCACAAAAGAAAATGGCAGCTCATTCAACACAATCATCTCATTCACAGATCTCCTAAACAACCCATCATCATACATAACCGCAGTAACTACACCACTACTATCAATTCCTAAACCATGCTGACTACCACTTTCCTCAAAAGCTTTGAAGAACTTAAACCGAGCAATATGATTCTTCATAGTGCTAGTCCCACTCTTTTTGGTGTCGCATCCGATCTCTTGCCCACAGTAGCGACTTTTGCAGAGGCCCATGTTATCTTCATGTTGATTGAAGTGTTGCCACACCGCCGCTCTTTGAGCTTGCCTTTTCTTTGGAACCAGAGGAAGGTCAGAATTTGACCTCTCTGAAGCTGATCTTTTTTTCCGGTAGCTACATTTGCATGTGGTTCAATGCCATCTCCAAGTAGTTTATCATTGTCTTTACAACCTGACATCTATATAATAAGATGAAAGAATACCAATTAGAAAATAGAGAGAATATGAATATCAACAAAAAACACTAATAATCAAGTTAACACCCAAACACAAAATGTTTAAACCCGAAAATCAATTTCTAGAGAAACTCTAAATCCCAAATCCAACTCGAATGCTAAACTGCAATGGACAAACAACCCTGAAAACTGACATAGAACTACAAAGACAGAAGTATAAGCTTACCTCATGGTCAGAATCAAACGAAGAAGACGAGATTACTCGGATTTCAGAATCGACGAAACAAAGAAGAGAGAAGCTCGGGTTTGAGAGAAAGAGAAAAGAGATTATTAACTGATTATGTTTAGGTTAGCCGATAATTAGGTTATAAGGATATATATACTTATGTTAAAATTTGGATAACCGATTGGAATTAAAGAACCGAACCGATGCAATAACCGAAGATGTTTTAAAAATCTGTCGATCGGTTTGTTGTTAACCCGAAATCCACAATCTTCGGTTTGGTTCGGTTCAGAATCGCAGGGCTAGGTAATACTATAAAGTTATAACCATCACATAAAACCCGAACAAGGTGAAAAATTTATAAAGTAATTATAACTATCACATCACATCAAATTAAATTAAATGTAAATATTAAAAATGAAGTTCTAAGTTCAATCCTAGTATAGTAGGGTAAGTGTATAGATACGTTTTGCTCTAGTGCGTTCGGATTATTTTATGCATCTGTTTAGTTTTACTACACACCACACACACCATATGAGTTCTCTAGAAGAGAGAGCCATGAGAAAAAAAAAATATGACACACGTTTGAGTTAGTTACAACTGTTTTGTATTAAAAAAACGTTTCCACTGTGCTTTCTTCAAGCTAAAAGATTGCGACCTTTAATGAAAGTATCCGCCATGAGAATGAATTTTCTTGCTCTGGGTTTGTCTCTGTGTCTTGTTCTTTCCAGCTTCCATGACGTTTCTTGTCAGGTAACACACAAACCATGTACCTTTTTTTCTGCTTCTTTCAACCCTAAAGAAAAATGATTCATTTGGTGTGTTCTTAGGATGATGGTGGTGCTAGTAGGCTGAGTCATTTGGATCTAATTGAACGTGAATACCAAGGTAAAGATAATACCTAGAATCATTAAGGTTCTCCCTCTATTTTTGTTTTCTTGGACTGATTTGTTTTTGAATTGCAGATAGTGTCAATGCTCTTCAAGGCAAGGAAGATAAAGATCAGTGTAAAATCTCCCTCTCTCTCTCTCTCTGCCTCTTTATTGTTCTTTTCTCAGTTCTGTTTTCTTCAGCTTCTGTGTTTTTTTTTGTGTCTACAGCTTCAGATATAGTGACTGAGAACCAGAAGAACACTACAGCGACTGATCAGAACACTATTTCTCTGTCTCTGTCTGATGAATCTGAGGGCACTACTTTCAGTGATTCAGCTGATAACTCAAACCAGGTTAGGATTCAGATTTAGATGATGAATCTGCCTAAGAGATTTCTGCAAAGTTAGTTTATTATAGAACTAAGGGGCCGTTTGTCTTCTTTTGTGTTTAGGTTGGAGCTGTTAGTGATGAAAGTGTTCAACGGTCGAGTCTCTCGAATCAAATAGAACTTGAATTTGAAGGTATGTTAAGATCTTAATCTCTCTATTTCTCATAGTGATTGTGTTTATGGTGTTATAGGAAGAAAATGCCTTCTAAAGATAGAAAGTCAAATCTTTGTTAAGTCCATAACTAATTAGAAGTTGGAGTTTAGTAAAGTGATTGTTTCTTGATTAATTGCAGCCCATCTCAATGGTCTGAACCAAGCTGGATCTGATGGTGCCAAGGACAGTGAAGAATTATGTACGAACAGCTTTTCTCTCTTACACTTTTCTTCATAAGTTCTGTCTTTTGCTGAGGTGGTTGTTATCTGCCTCTTGTTTCAGCTGCTGAGAGACAGAAGATGTTGGAAGAAATTGAACGAGATTTTGAAGGTATCTCACAGATTCAATCCGTATGGTTATAGTTAGTTTATACAAACCTCACTAATTAAATTGTCTTCTTTTGCTTCTCTTACTTTCAGCTGCTTCAACTAGTTTGAAACAACTAAAGACTGATGAAGGAAATGATGAAGAACAATGTAAAGAACTCTTCCTCTCTTACTTTGTATTTTTGATTCAGTTGTATCCTTCATTGATGCAGCAGCATCTGTGTCCTTTTTACAGCTGCAAAGAGACAAAGTTTGCTGGATGAGATCGAACGCGAATTTGAAGGTATATTCTTAACATACCCTTTGAAACCTGTCTAAGAATAATTCCTCTATTTTGGAATGTTTAATCTAAAAGATTGCTTTGTCTTCTGTTTAACTTCCTACTTGTAGCCGCTACAAAGGATCTTGAACAACTAAAGGTTAATGACTTCACTGGGGACAAAGATAATGAAGAACAATGTAATAAACCTCTTCCCTCTCAAATTTGTCTTTGCTTTAGCATTTTGTAAATGGTTCTGTGTCTTTGTTACAGCTGCAAAGAGAAAAAGTATGCTTGAAGAGATTGAACGCGAGTTTGAAGGTTTATTGAGACACCATTACTTTCTGCTCTTAAGTTTCATTATGAACAAAATGTGAGTAAAATGATGAAAAAGTGTTTACTTATGCATTTTCTATTTAAATTTTTCTACTTTCAGCCGCTATTGAAGGCATTGAAGAAATAAAAGTTTCTGATTCTACCGGAAGCAAGGATGATGAAGAACAATGTAAAGTCTCATGATCTCTTTATGTTTACTCTGATACATTGTCTCTGAAGCTGCTTCTACTTCTTGTTACAGCTGCAAAGAGACTAAGTATGCTTGAAGAGATAGAACGCGAATTCGAAGGTACTAACCGTCTTAATCAGGTTTTATCTATCACTAAGAAATTTCTATGTTACTTAAGTATATGTTTCTGTGTTGTGTTTCTCATAGCTGCTACAAAAGGGCTTGAACAACTCAAGGCTAATGATTCAACCGGGGACAAAACTGAAGAAGAACAAGGTATATAATCCCCTCTTCTTTATTTGTACCATTTTGCTGTATATGGTTTTCTTGATCTTGATCTTGCTGTTAAGCAGATGCAAAGAGACAGAGTATATTAGAAGAGATCGAACGCGATTTCCAAGGTATCTTCCACATTACTTTTGCTGGTCTTAACTAGTTCATATCACATCTCTGAGTGTAATCTGAGAGTCTTGTCTCTTTACAGCTGCTACAGATAGCCTTAAGCAACTTCAAGTTGAAAGCTCCAGTGAAGACACAGAACAAAGTAGACATACCCTTCCCTTCTGATCTGCTTTTCTTTCCCTCTAGGGTTAATCTCAGACAAGTTTTGATGTATTTGTTACAGCTGCAAAGAGACAAAGTATGCTTGAAGAAATTGAACGTGAATTTGAAGGTAATATTATTATCAAAATGCAATAGAACCAAACTTGGTGAATGTAATTTTTAAGAATGTGTCTATCTATGTCTACTTGCAGCTGCTACACGTGATCTTAAACAACTAAATGAGTTCACTGATGATGATCAATGTAAAATACTTACTTTTTTCTGTGTGTGTGTTTCAACTATTTATCTCCTAATATAATAAGAAACTTATGTTTCTCTGTCTCTTTATTACAGCTGCAAAGAGAAAGAGTATACTTGAAGATATGGAACGTGAGTTTGAAGGTATCATAACATATTATTTATCTGTCTTATTGTAGCTCATATGCTTCAGAAAAAATCTTGAACATGTTAAATATTGTACTTGCAGATGCTATTCAAGGTCTTCAACAGATAAAATCTGATGATTCCATAAACAATGAAGAACAATGTACAACTCTCTTCTCTTTTACAACCTTCTCATGCAAACATTCAAACCCTAATCTATAAATTCTTGTTACAGCTGCTAAGAGAAAGTTAATGTTGGAAGAGATCGAACGCGAATTTGAAGGTAACTTGAAGATTACACTAAGCATTTAATATAATTTCAAAATGTATGATTCCACCTTCTTGTTCTGCAGAAGCTCAGAGTGGAATGAAACAGAGCGGTTCCATTACACCAGAGTTTCTTGGACTAGGACAGTCAGGTGTCTGTGGCTGTTTCAATCAAGACAAAGCTGGTTTAAAGCAAGACGAAGTTGCTTCAATCTCTATATCAACACAGTATAGCATAGAAGAGATCCTCTCAGAAGAATCTGAACTCCAGGTTTTGTTTTCTGACCTTTTCTTGAGCAGCAAGAAACAAAATCACAACCTAATTTCAAAACCCTAACTTATGCAGGGAACAGAGACTTCTTCTAGTCTCACTAAGTCTTTAACCCAACTAGTTGAGAGTCACAGGAAAGAAAAGGAATCTCATAATGTTCTCACTTCATCCACAAGTGAATCAGCAGCCACATCAGAGACTGTAGAGAGCCTTAGGGCTAAACTGAAAGAGCTTCGTGGCTTAACCGCTCGTCAGCTCGTGACACGTCAAGATTTTGATAAGATTCTCGTTATGGCTGCAACTTTCGAAGAGCTTAGCTCAGCTCCCATCAGTTACATTTCTAGGTTAGCTAAGTACAGAAACGTCATCACAGAAGGACTTGAAGCTTCCGAGCGTGTCAACATCGCAAAGGCACGAGCTACAATGCTCAAAGAGACTGCCACTGAGAAGCAAACCTTCGTGGACGCTAACTTCGAGGAGGCTAAAAGGCTTGCTCAGAGAGGAGACGCGTTGTACATTAAAATCTTTGCGATCAAGAAACTGTTGAAGAAGCTTGAAACAGAGAGAGAAGCTGTTGACGTGAAGTTTAAGGAGGTTGTGAAAGGTCTCTCTCATCTTCTTGTTGATGCTTCAGAGGCTTACGAGGAGTATCATGGAGCTGTGAGGAAGGCGAAAGAGGAGCAAGCGGCTGAGGAGTTTGCGAGAGAGGCAATGGAGAGTGCACAGATCATATGGGTTAAGTTTCTTAGTTCTCTTTAGGGAGGAGCTGAGATTCTTGGTTGTGTTTAGAGCCAATTTGGAGGTCTTGTTTGTTCTTGTTTTGTATTTTGTGCTCATGTTTTGTTTCAGACTTTGTGTGGTGGTTATATCAGGAGAGAGAGATTGGAGATAGACAATAAAATAAACAATGTTCTTCAGATTTCAAATAAAATTTAAGATTTCAATAATTCATATGTCAATTAGATCATGATATAGATGTCTAATGCATACTCCTTTTCCTAACAGGAGGATCGGAGATAGAGAGAAAAACAAATAATGTTTAAATATTTCTAATAAAATAACTTTAAAAAATTCAAAAATAAATTAGATCCTGATATGTAAATTAGATCATGATATATTATGTCTAGTTCAAACTCCTTTTTCTAACAGGATGGGAGGTAGAGAGAAAACACACATAATGTTTTAAGATTTCTAACTAATTTTTTTTTTTTTTTTGACATCAACAAAAGAAAACAGACTTATATAGACTCTGTTAACCAAAAGGGTAGCTCTGCATCCATGTGAACGACGAAAAACAGTTGAATTCTTGCACTCCGTGCTAGTTTGTCCGCCTGTGTGTTATGCGTTTTTGGTACATAGATGATCTCCGAGCTCTGAAATCCAGTACTAAGGGTCTTTATATATGTCAAGTAGTTTGCAAACGCTAGTCATTCTTCTGGTTCCGAAATAAATTAGATCCTGATATGATTTCTAACTAATAAAATAACTTTAAAAATTTTCAAAAATAAATTAGATCCTGATATGTAACTTAAATTCATACCCCTTTTTGGGATATGGTTGGTGATAGAGACGAAAACAAATAATGTTTTTTCAGATTTCTAATAGAATAAGTTTTCAAAAATCCATAAACAAATTAGATTCTGATATATATTTCCAATTCATACTCCTTTTTGGAATATTCATACCCCAAAATAATTCCAAGAACCCTAATCAAAGTTGATAATTATTATTCATGATATTCTAAGATATTTTATCATATTAAGAATTATATATATATTTAAAAATTATATATGAAAGCATAAGAACTAATGAGAGCATTGATAAAACCTCTTATTAAAATATTTATAATATAATATTAATATTACAGTAAAATTTAAAATATACATATGAAATCAATGATAAGAACTCATGAGAGCATTGAACCCTATTTCCCACATATATATATATATTTCTCTTCACAATAATACCTTTCCTATTTATTACATTATGTTAATTTTAAAAATTCATTGAAAAGGATGTAATGAAAATTTTAGGAGAAGTTTCTAACCACATGTAATTATTATTGTAGTTCTTCAGTTCAAAAAAATAAAGAAATTTATTAGTGTAGTTATTTTAAGAAACCTAGAATTTAATTACCTACATTAGTCGTATTTAAATAATAATAATAATTTATCAAAAGAGGGATTCTTTTTTCTTTTTTAATCAAAAGACAAATTATTTTTAAGTATCCAACCAAACGAGGAGAAAGGAACAAAAGACACAATCCCCATCCCCATGGTTATTAAAAGATAATTAAAGAGATAAAGGTAAGTAATTAAAAAGGAAACAAGTGGCTAATCCTCTAATTAAATAGGAAACAAATAAGAAGAAGAAGACACTCCTCCGCACTCTCTGCGATAAATCATCTATCATCAGACGAAGACTACTAGAAAAGGTAAGAAGCTTCTCGTTTCTCGTCTCTTTCCACTTCGTCTTCACACTATTATTCTGATGATTGACTTCAGGTTTCGTGTTTATAAATCACAGATTGCTGCAAAATTGGCGTCAATTAGCCGCCTTCTTCTCGCTATTCCAACTTCGGAAGCTCATACATTGGCGTATCGGCGGGGATCCATACTCAGCTGCTGGTAAGTTTAGTTGACCGATCGTAATTATCTGAGAATTTGTGTTGAGTTTTCTCCAGATTTGGTTTTGAAACACCTTAATGCAGGTCAAGGGGAGTGGTTTAGATCTGAATTGTCAATAGATATACTGCTTTAGAACCTTCCTATAGCTCTTCTAGTATCAGAGAGTTTGATCATCTTAGACTTACTATATATAGCATATCAATCTTTGCTAAAATCGTATTTTAGTATATATCTACAATGATCATGATCACAACCAACTCTTGTATATATATATATATGATGATCAATTGAATAATATAATTATCAGATTACATTGTATACTGATTGCAACATGTCTTTTTCCAGGTTGCTGTGTTGAGAGGCTCGTGGATTTGTGTATGGAAGAGGTTCGGTTGTCGCCGCTGAGGCAGATAAGCGTTAAGTCTTCACTCTCTGGGAGGTCTACTCCAAGGGGTTCACCTAGAGTGCATTCTTCTGGTAGGACTCCTCCTCGTAGAGAGGGCAGAGGTGGAGGAGGTGCGGTTCAGTGGTTTCGTAGCAGCCGCCTCGTCTACTGGCTGCTTTTGATTACTCTTTGGACGTATCTTGGGTTCTATGTTCAGTCTAGGTGGGCGCATGATAACGAAAACAAAGTTGAGTTTTTACGGTTTGGAGGCAAGCTGAGAAAGGATGTTGTTGTACATGTGGATGTGGATAAGAGCAAAGGGATGGGTTCCGTTGCTAATGAGACTTCTGATGCTTTGGTGAGTGTTACTCCCGGTAAAGATGATGCTGGCGTGAATAAGAAGAGGACGGATGTTAGTCTGAGCAAGATAGATGACGTGGCTTCTCGGCGGAGCTTGAGTTCCAGGCGGAAGACGAGAAAAGCTAGCCGGACTTCACGTAGTAAGCACAAGGTGTCTAAAGCGGTTGAGAGTAAGGCTTTGGAGGATGAGCAAGACCCGCAACTTCCAATGACGAATGCTACTTACGCCAACCTTCTTGGTCCGTTCGGATCACTAGAGGATAAAGTTCTCGAGTGGAGCCCGCATAGACGGTCCGGGACTTGCGACAGGAAGTCAGACTTTAAACGCCTTGTTTGGTCGAGGAGATTCGTTTTGCTTTTTCACGAGCTCTCGATGACTGGCGCTCCTATTTCGATGATGGAGCTGGCTTCGGAGCTTTTGAGCTGCGGTGCAACAGTCAGTGCAGTTGTTCTCAGCAGAAGAGGTGGGTTGATGCAAGAGCTCACTAGGAGAAGGGTCAAAGTGGTTGAAGACAAAGGAGAACTCAGCTTCAAGACTGCCATGAAAGCAGATTTGATCATTGCTGGGTCAGCAGTTTGTACCTCATGGATAGGTAATAAGGATTCATCATCCCTTTTAATTAACAATCAAAGCAAAGCAGATCTTTATTAACCGTTATTCATTTTCTTGTAGATCAATACATGAATCATCATCCAGCTGGTGGAAGTCAAATAGCTTGGTGGATAATGGAGAACCGAAGAGAATACTTTGACCGAGCTAAACCGGTGCTTGACCGAGTGAAGATGCTAATTTTTCTATCGGAATCACAGAGCAAACAATGGTTAACATGGTGCGAAGAGGAGCATATAAGGCTTAGATCACAACCAGTGATTGTTCCTTTATCTGTTAACGATGAGCTGGCCTTTGTTGCTGGGATTCCTTCCTCACTCAACACACCAACACTATCTCCAGAGAAAATGAGGGAGAAGAGACAAACACTACGCGAATCAGTCAGAACGGAGTTGGGCTTAACAGATGCAGATATGCTCGTGATGTCTCTTAGCAGCATAAACCCAGGAAAGGGACAACTTCTTCTCCTCGAATCTGTTTCCTTAGCACTTGCTGAGAGAGAACAAGGAGCTCAAAGGAATCACAAAGGCACCGTTAGGAAAGAGAAGGTTAACCCCTCAAGGAAACATCGCCTAAGAGGCTCATCTCGACAGATGCAAAGTACTTCCCTCACACTTGATAATGCAGCGGGAAGACAGAAACAAGAGCTTAAACTTCTCTTGGGATCAGTGGGTTCAAAGAGCAACAAAGTTGAATACGTTAAAGAGATGTTAAGCTTCTTATCTAGCAACGGAAACCTATCTAAGTCAATCATTTGGACTCCAGCAACCACTCGTGTTGCTTCATTATACTCTGCAGCAGATGTCTACGTCACAAACTCTCAGGTAACATATCCTCCTCACTTCCTCAGACCTCAAATACATTATTCTTTTGCATTATCCGGTTTATGATTTGGTTTTGGTTTAGATTTTTTGGTTTTGGTTTAGATTTTCTGGTTTTGGTTTTATCGATTTGATGGATTTTGAAACCAAATAGTTTAATCCGGGTTGGTTTTGGATTAAGCATATCGGTTTTCATTTCAGATTGTTTTTGGTTTATTGACAAATTCATGTTTGGTTTTGGATTAAGCGTGTTCGGTTTGGCTATTATTTTTACTTAAAAGGTTTATTTTGCCCACCTCTTGTATGTCTTTTGTTCAGGGAGTTGGTGAAACATTTGGGAGAGTGACGATAGAAGCAATGGCGTATGGACTTACAGTGGTGGGAACAGATGCAGGAGGAACAAAAGAGATTGTGGAACATAACGTGACCGGTCTACTTCACCCAATGGGACGATTAGGTAACAAAGATTTGGCCCACAATCTCTTGTTTCTACTTAGAAACCAAGATGCAAGGCGACAAATGGGGATCGAAGGACGCAAGAAGGTTGAGAAGATGTACATGAAGCAACATATGTACAAGCGATTCGTCGACGTTCTTGTCAAATGCATGAGACCATAAACACACCTTTGTATCTTATATCACAGCCCATTGATTCTTTTACCAACTCGGATTTTTAGGAGTTTATTTTTTTCGAGATTCTGAATAAAATTCTCTTATTATATTTCATGTCTCTTATAATATTCCATTCCCTGGTTTTCGAATTGTTATAAGAGTGATGTTTATATGGTCATGACTCATGAAACAATTACATAAGATCATGAGAGACGATAAAAGCTCTGCAACTACCAACGATGTTGGTACTGTTCTGCAACATTTTCCCTCCTCGAGCAACCGATACACCCTTCTTCTGATGATGGTCATCCTTTGCTATCCAATAATGATCAGAGTATTCTCCATAGAACTAGAAAAAGAGAAAACAACAGTAAATTACGTTAATAATTTGATAAATTTTCAGAAAAACACTGTTTCTCGCATGTTATACAATTAAATAGAGACACTTCCTTTTCTTATTTCCCAAGTCATTCTTCAAGAATGTCCTTCTCAACCTTCCTAGCAAATCTGTCACGATTTGAAAAACTGGATTATCATCTTGTACGTTGGTTTGAAAACCCCTTGATCTTTTTCGTAGCTCCATTTTTCGCCACCAAATGATCAAGAACTAAAAAGAAAGTTTGATGGAAGTCAGAAAAAAAAACTAGCGTTCAGCGTTCAGCGTTCATGTTGGCTTAGAATACTCTTTTTCAAGTTATATTAAGGGGAATTTGCCAAAACTAATCTACAACTTGATTTTAATCTCAAACATGTATCCAAACTTGAATCAAATGCAAAACTAACTTAAAAGCTTTATGAAATTACACTCCAGTCCCTTGTGGGCAAACAAAAAAACAGAAGTCATTTTTACGAATATAGCCCCAGTAAATCGTCTGAGTCGTCTGAGATGTTGGAAGTCGTCTGGACGACTTCAAAGTAAGTCTTCTGGTGTAGCTGATCTTAAAAATAATTTATAATTTTTTAAAAAAATATTTTGATAAGCGAAAAATTAAAATCATGTAATTATAAACAGTTTTAAGTGATATAAATTAAAATATAACAAAATTGAATTGTTTTCAACATAGATGAGTGTAGGTAGTGAATCATGGTACTCTTTGGTCTAGGGTTTGGCAACATATGTTGTAGTATTGTATGTATTCTAAGGGTTAGAGTTTGGAAAGCTTGAATGTTTTTTTGAAAAATTAAATTTTTACCTATACGTGTTTATTTTTGTGCATAGTAAACACTTTTGAAGTTTAATTTGATTTTATGAAGTGTTTAGTTAGTTAATTAAGTTTAGGGGTTATGTTTAGGGTCTAGACGACTTCCATGGAAGTCTTCTGGTGAAGAAATTAAAACAGACAACTTACATGTAAGTCGTCCAAATATTCCCACCTAAAATTTTTTAAAAAAATATTTTCCCGCTTAAAAATTTAAACCAGACGACTTACTTGTAAGTCGTCTGGAAAGTCTTCTATTTTATTTTTCCGTTAAAAATATTTTACTTTCCCGCTAAAAATATTAAAGTCTTCTGGGCAACTTACAAGTAAGTCGTCTAGGAAGTCGTCTAGGAAGTCGTCTGAATCAAAAATATTTAACCTAATTGGATTTTTTGCCTCCCTATATAAAAAAAATTACACATTCTCTCTCCTTTTCTCAAATGGTTGCAACAAAAATGTAATGTTCATCATTCTAAAATTCTTCAACCTCTCTTCTAATCTGTTTGACTTGAAAACACCAAACTTTATATGAATTTTTCAGTTTTGTCTCATGTCTTTCTTACTAATCTATCTTTTTTTGCAGGTTTTTAATCAGATGGTACTCATCTTCCACTCATTTAAAGGTAAATCTATTAATTTTAGATATGTATTTTTGTGTGTTCTATAAAGGTAGATTTATCTAATCTTCCACTCATTTTCTCTGTTTTTAAGCTATTGAACGTTTTTTGATATGCAGGTTTTTCAGATCTGGAAGACTTCTGGGACGACTTACCTGTTAGTCGTCTAAAATATAATGCACTAGACGACTTCCAAGAAGTCTTCCAGACGACTTCCTGGAAGTCAGATAAGTCTCCCTTTCATAATAGATCTAACCGTTTTGGTAAGTTTTTATGCCTGATTTTTCTTCATTTGGTAACTTCTTGTTGTATAAAGTTCTTACTTTTTTCCCAAACTAAAACTCTCCAAACCCACTCTAATCTCTTTGACTTGAAAACACCAAACTTTATATGAATTTTTCAGTTTTGTCTCATGTCTTTCTTACTAATCTATCTTTTTTTACAGGTTTTTAATCAGATGGTACTCATCTTCCACTCATTTGAAGGTAGATCTTAATTTTAGATATGTATTTTTGTGTGTTCTATAAAAGTAGATTTTATATAATCTTCCACCCATTTTCTCTGTTTTTAACCCATTTGAACGTTTTTTAATATGAAGGTTTTTCAGATATTGGTTTGAAATGCAGGTTTTTCAGATCTGGAAAACTTCTGGGACGACTTACCTGTTAGTCTTCTAAAATATAATGCGCTAGACGACTTCCAGGAAATCTTCCAGACGACTTCCAGGAAGTCGGCTGAACTTCCTGGAAGTCTTCTGACGAAGTCTTCTTCCATATCAAGTGGAGTCCAAGCTTGTCTTTGTAGAGGAATGATCTATAATTTTTTTTATTTGTGGTCTGTTTTGTGATTTGCATGTCTACTTTTTTAGTTGTGATTTTTTTGTAAAATCAGTAATAATATTTCTCAAGATGTAATACATGTGCTAACAATGTGTTTACACATTTACAAATCAATGAAATAATAGACTTCAATAGCCTTTTTCTTATCTTTGGATCTCTCATATGCAATAATAAACTCCAATGGCCCTTTTCTCATCTTAATAAACAAGAATGTTGGTAGCTTCATATTGATACAACATTTTAAGAAGCATTTTAACCCTTCTTCCAACTCATAACAATAATCATCATTAGTGTCTATAACAATAATATTTAAGAGATGGAAAAGAACAATAGTAACTAGTAAAAGTATATCATATTTTTTATAAGTTTGTGTTGAAAAACTTAGTAAAATTTAGTAAAAGTAAGGGAGAAAACATATTTTGAAAATATGAGTTTAACATATCTTGATGAAACTTATCACTCTTAAAAATACAAGTTATTCAAAAACTAGCGTAGAAGACTTAAAAACTAGCGTAGAAGACTTCACGGAAGTCTTCTCGGATCAGTTAGAAACTTTAATTAACGTGAATGTTTGTAACCTCATAAATATCACCAATTAAGTTATAAATTTCATTCAGTAGCCCAAATATTCATTAATAAACATGAATTAACAAGAAAATGTTAAAAAGTCTTTATAGTTTTAGAGAAAATGCAAGTTTATTAAACATTGACGCAGACGACATCCACGGAGGTCGTCTAGTAGACTTCCAGAGAAGTCGTCCATTTAGGTCATTTTTGCAATAAAAATTTTACAAAGACTCTATTGTAATGAGTAGGTTAACTCCATAGACTCTGTGTTCATGTCCAGGTTTTAATCATCTTGAGCCATTGCAACAAGATCAGCATGTGTCGAACCTTCACTCAAAAATAACATTCTCGCTCCTTTGAATTGATCAACCACAAAATTCCAAATTCCATCTTTCAACAAACATTTTCCATACACTGCATGTAACTGACGCATCATCTGAAAAAGTCAAAATAAAACACATTAGCAAACATAGAACAAAGAAAACGAAAGTTTATTTAAGATCAACGCGGACGACTTCAATCTAAGTCTTCCACACGACTAAAATATAAGTCGTCTGGTCAACGCAGAGGTTATTTTTGCAATTGACTTTGAAATCTGTTATCTGAGACGTCTGAAAAATAAGTCGTCTACTTTTGTTTGGTTAAAAAAAACTCCAAAAAGCTAGACGACTTACATTTCAGTCGTCAAAGGTTAGTTTTGCATTTGACTGGATTATTTCAGAAGTTTGACTTTCCTGGACGACTTACATTTCAGTCGTCTGGTGAAAAATTGAAATATCAATAATTTATTAAAACTCGAAGACTTACAATTAAGTCATCATAGGTTAGGTTTGCAATTGAAAAATAAAACTTCAATATTTAATTATATATAGACGACTTACAATTCAGTCGTCTGTCCGACGACTTACATGTAAGTCGTCCAGGATTTACGAGGTTTGACCAGAATCTCGGAATACAATCATGGACGACTTACAAGTAAGTCGTCGAGCGGACGACTGAATTGTAAGTTGTCTGAGTATAATTAAATATTGAAGTTTTTTTTTCAATGGCAAAACTAACCTACGACGACTTACATGTAAGTCGTCGGGTTTTAATAAAATATTGATATTTTAATTTTCCACCAGACGACTGTAAAATAAGTCGTCCAGGAAAGACAAAATTTTGACAAAATCCAGTCAAATGCAAAACTAACCTATGACGACTTACATGTAAGCCGTCTAGGTTCTTTGGAGATTTTTTTGTAACCAAACAAAAGCAGACGACTTATATTTCAGTCGTCTCAGAAAATAGATTTTAAAGTCAATTGCAAAAATAACCTCTGCATTGACCAGACGACTTGACCAGACGACTTCCAGGTAAGTCGTCTACAGCCAGACGACTTACTTGGAAGGTCGTCAGGACGAACAGATCTGGAAAAAAACTCGATTTCATACCTTAAATTGGTGAGATAACTTCCTTAGCACACATAAGGCTTCTCCAAGCACACAGAATCTCAAACGAAAGTGACCCACCCAGAATTGTTAGCTTCTATGACCCTATGAACCATAAAAATGTAGAATCAAAATCTTGGGTTTTTTTAGTTAAATGTGGAGAAAAAATGAGAGATGTTGTGTCTAGTTCATAAGAATGGAGAAAGAAGAAGGGTAAATCAATTTTGGGAGCATTAAGAGCTTCAAATTGGTTGTTCATGGTGGTTGGGGTATTGATGACAACGGCAATCTTGTAATTACTTGAAGATGATGAGGGTGAGAGAGTAAAAATGTTATTTTCGAAAGAAAAAAAAAAATTGATGGCATTTTCGAGAATTATATGAATTTGTGGGGTGAATAGGACAAAACTCATTTCCAAAAAAAAAAAAGGTTAGTTTTGTATTTGACTTTGAGTTTTAGGTCAATTTTGCAGAAAACCCTTATATTAACTTGTGTTTTATTCATTGTAATTATCAATATCATCGTTAATAATATTTGAGAAAATTACTAGAATGTATAAGAAAAGTTGGTTTATTACTAGAGTGTTATACATCTTTTAAAAATTACTAGAGTGTTTGGATACCCCTAGTAAATGACAGTAAGGGCCTTTGGTTAGTTTTTTTTAATTGAAATTATTTTTAAAAATTAAATCCACATCACTAATTAAGTATCCACATCAGTAATAGAGAACAATCAACCATCTCTTTAATTACATAACATTGAAAAAAAAAACACAACAACACAGCACAACTTCGTCGAAGAACTAAAGGAACCCTAACCGCGTCTTCCCTGAAATCATCATCGACATTGTGTTTACTCCGTCTTTCTCGAACTAACTCTCTGTCTTGTCTTCTCCGATATCGTCTTCCCTGAAATCGTCGTCTCCAATCGTTTTTATGAAATATTTTTCGCTGTAATTGTCTGAAATCATCTTCTCTGCTGCGTTTTTCGAGTTTGTGGCTGAGTTTTAATTTATGTTGTGGCTGAGTTACTTTTCTTTTACGGCTGGTTTATATATGCAGTTTCGTTTATATATGCAGTTGTGGCTGAGTTACTTTCTGTCAATCTCCGAAGACCTAGCTATCAGAAGTGTGCATTCCGAAGAGAAAAGACAAATACATTCCAAAAAACACTCAGATCGACAATTGTGGGATGTGTTTAATTAATTTTGTTTGTGATTTCATACACATATTTGGATAATTTAATTTTTTTTCAGATCTGAGTGAGAGAAAATTGAACAAAAAGAAAATGAAGGAGATGAAAAGAAGTGACAGATTCAGCAGAGACGACACAAAGGAGTTCATTGAAGCTTGGATACATGGACGAATACCGGAATGGTGCAGAAAACCTGTATTTTTGGTTTTCTATGTAAAAAACATAACTCACCCATGTATCGTGTGTTTGATTTATGCTATGTTTATACTACTCAGCCGTGTCGTTTATATATCTCAGCCGTGTCGTTTACATAACTCAGCCATACCTCAAACATACCCTAAAATCAAAAAATGTTTAGATAACTCAGCCTTATCGTTTAGATAACTCAGCCGTATCGTTTATAAATACCTCAAACATACCATAAAATCAGAAAATTGAATTCAAGTACTTTAAGAAATTATATTGAAGATCATCTTATCAATATCAAGTGAATATAAATCAACTGAATGTGTATAGTTTCTTAAACTTCAAGTTGAGACTTTAACTTGATCTTGAGATATATGTTCTCTTACAATCACTTATACAATTCTGACTTACAAGACTCTAACTTTAATCTTTTCTTAAATATAAACCTCAAATCATAAACTATAGAATTATAAAGTTATAAAAATTTAAAATTTATCTTTGAACATTAAATTCAATATTTTTATTATTATTTAAAGTTTAAGGTTTAGGTTTAAAGTTTATGTAGTTTTGAGTTAAACTCAAATTTGAATCATTTAAAAAAAAATCTTTAATTTAAAGTTCCATTTCAAATTTTGATTTAAACCCGTAACTACATTTTTTAAGTTTAAGCAATTTTTTTCATGACCATTGATTGATTTTAGTCTAAGGGTTCAATATTTTCAATATAAAATTATAATATTTTATAATGTATTAAAATTTAAACTAAAAATATTAAATATAAAATTATAAAGTTAAATATTTTCAAAACATTATCTCAAACCATATCCATTTCAAACCTTTAACCCTAAACCTTGAACCACATACTTTGACCTATACCGTAAAACATTAAACTTCAAACTTTTAAAAAAAATTAATTAATCATCTACCATAAATTCTAACTACAAATGTTAAAACTCTAATATTTTTGTTATTTAAAAATAGAATCTTAAATCTTAAATCGAAACCCAAAACACTATATACCAAGCCCTAAACTCACTCAGTTATATACCCTAAACTTTAAATTTCATATTTAAACCATACATCAAAAAATCAACATATAATCATAAAATCCAAGTTTTAAAATTTAAAGCTTTATCAAAATACATTTTAATATAAAATACAATTTTAACCATCAAAATTAAAACATTAACCATTGATTGTTTTAATCTAAGGGCTACAAATCCATCTAGTGCTTATCTTCTAACTTCTTTCTCATTGGTTATATTTTTTAGTACAAGGATTACAATTCTTGACCATTGATTAGTTTTAATCTAATGGTTTAAAATGCATTTTTTCTTCACTTTCTCTCTTCTATTTGACGTCTCCTCCTCTTCTTCTCTTTCCTTCGAGAGCTCTTTACAGTTCCAGATCTTCTTCATCTCTCTCACTTTCTGTCTTGTAAACAAGAGAGATTCATACATTATCATTCATTTCTTATGCCTTAGTATATTTGGTTTGTAAAACTTAGAAGTGAGAGAAGAAGAAACATCAAAGTAAGAAAAGAAGATTGTCGGAGAAAAAGAAAAAGTGTTGAAGAAGACTGGTCTTCGCCGTCGTCACGGATATTGAGCTCGTCGCCATCTATACGTGCCAACGTCGTCCTTGTTTCTGTTTCTCAGATCCATTTTTTCCGGTCTCCATCTTCACCGTAGTCGCCACTACCACCGCTTGTCACCACACTGGTCACGTCTCTCTCTTTCAATCTCTCTCGCTCTTTCTCTGTGTTTTGAATTTGTTCTTGTTACTAGAAGAAGTTGGATAAGGCAGATGAGCTTGATGGTGGAGGAGATAACAAAACCGTTGTGTGGCTTGAAGACGTTGGAGCTCTCGTGGTAACGAGACTGCGGTGGCAAAGGAAGAAGACAATAATGACCTCCCAACTCTCGTGATATGGAAGAAACACGCGGTGGTTTAGTTAGGTTTAGATTTTGTCGACACGGCTGCAAGCTTTTTTGTTTCTAGGTTATAGATTAGGGTTGGTTTATAATTAAACTCAGCCGTAAGGTATGCATAATTCAGCCGTAACGTATCTGAATGGTATAAGCCAGTCGTAATATTCCTATAACTCAGCCGTTAAGTGTAATATGTTTCGCGACGTTTCGTATTTTGGGCGGGAAAAAATCATTCCTTCAACTCTGAACACAATATTAAAACTTTAATATTTTCTTAAATTTAAACCTCAAACCCTAAACTATAGAACTATAAAGTTATAAAAATTATAAAGTGTATCTTTTGAACACAATATTAAAACTTTAATCTTTTCTTAAATTTGAACCTCAAACCCAAAACTATAGAACTATAAAGTTATAAAAATTATAAACTCAGTCGTAACGTATGCATAACTCAGCCGTAATTTGATTATAACTTAGCCGTAACGTATGCATAACTCAGTTGTAAAGTATGCATAACTCAGCCGTAACGTATCTGAATGGTATAAGCCAGCCGTCCTATAACTCATCTGTCAAGTGTAATTTGTTTCGCTACGTTTCGTATTTTGGGCGGGAACAAAATATTTGGGCGGGAACAAACTCATTCCTTCAACTCTGAACACAATATTAAAACTTTAATATTTTCTTAAATTTGAACCTCAAACCCCAAACTATAGAATTATAAAGTTATATAAATTATAAAGTTAATCATTTGAAAACAATATTAAAACTTAAATCTTTTCTTAAATTTGAACTTCAAACCCTAAAACTATAAAGTTATAAAAATTATAAACTCAGCCGTAACATATGCATAACTCAGCCGTAACGTAAGGATAATTCAGCCATAACTTATGTGTTGGAGACTTAATGTATGAACTAAAGTTATCTGATTCAGATGACGCACCATCTGAGTCATCAAACATATAAACTCAGCTTTCAAATTCATCATCTTCTTTGTCTTCTCTCATTTTCTTTTTTTTTTTGTTCAACTCTCTTCTTTTCTTACAATTTACGGGACTTAGCTTCTTCATCTCTCTCTTTTAGTCTTTTTTCTTCTGCAAGACGACGAATCCAATGAGAGAGGGAGCAGCAGGATATAGGACCGCCATACATGAAACTGGAGGAGAGGAAGCTTCTTCTTTAACCGATCATCATCAAAAATGACGACGACTGTAGTAGATCTGTCTCAGATTTTCAATTTTAAAAATTTATGTTTTCAGACCCAGTTGTGGAAACAATAATTACCAGAACCATAAGATCTCAGAGAAAGATAAAGAATAAGTTGAAGAAGGTAGATAAAGAAGATGAAGAATGAAGAATAACATAGACCATTATTTTATTGTTGTAACATTAGTGATGACATGGCAAATCCGAATCGATGACATGGCGGATGACATGGAAAATCGGTTAGTCAGCCGCCAAACGAATATATAACTCAGCCTAAATAAATCAGCCCTCATGTACAATTCAAGTCAGCCGAAACGTGGATACTATTTCAGTAATTAATATTTTGCTAATAAATCAGCTGTAATTAGGATGAAAAATCTTAAGTCGGCCATATCGTCAAATAAAGCCGTCAAACAAATGATATTCTAGTAATTAATCTTTCACTAATAAGTCAGCCGTAAATAAGCTGAATTTACTATTAATCCATCCAATGACGGCTGGTTAAATATACCTCAGCCGTAACAACATCTCATAAGTCGGCCGTATATTAAATAACCCAGTCAGTCGATGTTCATTAACTCAGGCGTGGAAACATAACTCAGTCGTGTCTTAACTACAACTCAGCCAAATTTTACAGAAATCAAACCGCCGATGTATAAGTCAGCCGTAACTTGTGTACGTAAGTCAGTCGTTATCCCATAAATGAGCCAGATTTATGTAAATCAGCCGTAACTAACAGCTGATTTATGTTCTTAAGTCAGCCGTTTTCTCTTAAGTCACCCGCGTTGTTTAATTCAGCCGTAACGACGTATATAGCTGTTTACGACCGACTTAATGAAAACACAGAACCAAATTCCTACGTGGCGCCGGGTTTTTGATTACGTGGCATTAAAAAGTAATGGCGTTTTCGTAAATACGTTTTTTCTCATAACGTAAAAAAAGGGCACGCTTGGTATTTAAAAAATGCCAGTAATAAAAAAAAGATTTGTATGGTTCTAGTCAATTGTCCTAAAATATTATATATTTGAGTAAACTTCCCATAATATTTTAGTCCAATTCCAGTAAACTATCTTATAGATCTTGTAAGTTCAATGAAGTCAAAATAATAAAGTGTAAAAAATAAATAAGACACAATTTTCTCTTTTCTAATTTACTAGAATAAGAAAGTAAATTACACCAATCTAATTATGCATAAATCATAAATCATGCACAATCCTCCTAAAATACCATCATTTTCAATTACAAAAATTCTTTAGAATAAATTAATCCTAAGCGAAAACTCATCCCAGAGTATAGAATTTAACTTATCATGATCACCTAACTCTGAGTTAAACTTCATGTGAATCTATACTTTAATCTTCTAACACTCTGAAAATACGTCAACAATTACGTCAGCACGTATCACAGAGCAGTGACACCAAAAGCTTGATCACACAAGCACAAACAAAATATCTCTCTACTTTTCTTTTTTCACTTAGACAATTTTCTTCATATAGGCACATCCTCCTTGTATACAAAAACTAAATTTGCTCCCCAAGTTCAACCAAAGACAATTTAAGCATCCTAGAATCTAGAATTTGACTTATCATGATCACTTAACTCTGAGCTAAACTCCCTGTGAATCTAGACTTCAATCTTCCAACACTCTAGAAGTACGTCAACAATTACGTCAGCACCTAACACAAAGCAGTGACACCAAAAGCTTAATCATACAAGCACAAACAAAAGATCTTTTCTACTTTTCTTTTTCACATAGACAACTTTCTTCATATAGGCACATCCTCATTGTATACAAAAACTAAATTTGCTCCCCAAGTTCAACCAAAGTCAACTTAAGCAACTTTCGTTTCTTTTTAATAGAAAACTTACTCTTCAAGCAAGTTTCATTGTTCTTAATAGAAAACGTCCATTTGTCTTCACACAAATATCTTCTTTTTTTTTCAAGCTTAACAAGTCCACGCACATCATAATATATGAACTCTAACACATCCCATCGTCATGATACACACATGTATTATCTCTTGTAGTACTTCGTGAACTGGTACATAACACTACATGAGTCAATATCTCCAATTACCCATTTTTTGACTATGCATGTGAACCCATAACCTCAAGACAGAAAACCACATCTTCAGGTCTCACAAGAATCTTTTCTCACAGTTTCCTAAAACAATACTATATTCACATTCAAATTATGATTGCGAGTTTAACGTCCACAATTCAGCACCTTTTGTTGGGGAAATGATAAAAAAAAAATCTCTGACTCAAGAGCCCGATCAAAGATCATCCAGATCAAAATGTAACTTAAACCCAATTAATTAAATCCAACCTGACCCAACTAATTAAACCTACATGAGGAAACTCTTGTTAATGCCTTTCCCAAATCGATTAGTTAGGGTTCCTAAGGTAAAATCACAAACAAACAAGGAAATCAATTTTAATATTTTTAAAAAATTTATCCTGAAACAAAAAAAAAAATCGCGAAAACTTACCTCATCCTGAATCCAAGAGTGGCCCTCTTTTTCGATTGAAACCTCCTAAATCAAAGTATAACCCACGAATTTCACATAAAATCGATTTCACATTACCCCCTCTTTAGTACCCTAAAATTGACTTCATATTTTCCCCTCTAATGAACCCTAAAATCGAAGCATCTCTCGGTCTCATTTGCGAAGGAATCGATTCTCTCTATGTCTCTCAAAACGACTCTTTCTCTTTGTGATTCTACTCTCTTTTCTTCCAAATCTATTTGGTCTATGAACCTAAAATTGTCGATTTGGGGCAAACCAATAAGTTAAATCTTATATGGATTGGGTTTAATGAGTTGGGTCGGTCGGATTTACTTAAACGGGGTTAAGTTTAATAAATTACGGATTGACCCCATTATTTTTGGTTAAATTCAATTAAATAGGGATCAGATGCATGTGAAATTTCTGCCAATGGCTGAGATGTTCAGTCGACTCTCTCCCCCTTTGTGGGAGTCCGGAACCTGATTATGTAGTTCCCAACATATTAATTTTTACTTCGTATATGTGACATGAATTAACATAAAGGTGGCGATGTTATTCACATATTTCATACTTGAGATGTTTTCTACCATATTTTGTAATATTTGTGTAGCTGATAAAAAAAATTCTTTAATATTAATATGACTCCTGATTTAATAAATTTGTTTTCATTTAGTTGACCAATTTATTTTAGAGCTATTTAACTCAATAACCATAAATAGAGTGGTAATTAGGTGATCATACACAATCTTTATGTATTTAGCTAAACGGTGATAGAGATAAGGTGATATTAACTTTCTGTCCGAGTTGAGCAGCTGTTTGAAGATGGGCTTCACGTAAACCGATTTCGTAGAAAAGTAGAGTTGTCAGGTTATGAACAATAATGTGCCAGGCATTTTTCAGATCTAATATATTATTAATATATTATTGGTGAGATATTTGTTTTGTTACTGGCACTAGGAGATTGATAAGGATGAAAAAGAATATAGCTTCATATTTATCCTATAAACAAAGAAGCTTCGTGGCCGTAATACTGCACGTGCCAATTAATAAGATAATTTGTGGGTAAAAAATTTGGTAAGAAGCTGTTAAAAACGATGCAGATACTCGAGAAATCCGGTTTAAGAAAAACATATCAATTAAAATGTTAGCTAGCCTGTTTGAGAACCTTCTATGTTTAAGATTAAGAGATAAATTGACAGGTGTAAGCAAAATAATATAATAATGAAACAAATGAAAATGTCTCCTTGGCTTACAAGAGAAGCTTGGTAAAATGTTAGCTAATTGAACAATGACAAATATGTATTATAACTGGATATTATATAAATAATCTTGATTATAATGATAATAGCCGGAAAATAGTCTTATGTACATTTAATGTGATTGCATATTAATATCGGATAATACTTTATGAATTTGAATTAAGATATTATATGAAGAATGGGTAATATGTATTAGTAAGTCTTAACCGAATATTACAAAGTCAATCCAGATAAAAAAGTATATTTGGATATATTATTTTTTATCCGGTTTAACAAAATTATATTTGGCTACTAAAAAGACAAGCAAACGGGTTATGTACATGCTTATCCGGATATATGACAATTTATGAAATGAAAATAATTTAGGGATAATAGTTAAATACTAACTTTAATGCAATGTGCTTAATATTGACACAATTTTTAACATTTTAAATTGATTATCCGGTTTAAAGAATTATATCCGTCTGCATAAATATTACAACTGGATATTTTATAATTATTAAATTTACAATAGCCAAATATATCATTTTGTTAACTTATACATAACTTAAGAATAATCACAATTACATCAAAGCTAAAGAGTGAACCATTCAAAAAAAAAAAAACTCATACTAAGCTATCACACCATATAACTAAGGCTCCCAATGGTAACATATGTTAACACGAAAAAATAAACAATAAATGGATTGTTCTTATTTGACCTCAGTGCCAAGAACTGGCCCAGCAGCTTTAAAAATTGCGTGGGGTAACTCATCTGAATCCTGAGACTATTGATTCATTCTAATTTTTTTTTTGAAACACAACTTTCGTTATTTCTTAAACATTCGGATTACAAATGAAAATGGAGTTTAACCAAACTCGATCCAACCAGATACAATAAAGCATACAAGATAAACGTAAAGACACCTTTACTTTAGAAAGACAGTGGATTCAAAGCAAAACTCGAATGCGTCAAAGCAAAGTTCAACAGAAACTTGAAATTTAGTCACCTTAAATTGTGATGTTAATATCCAATCCACAACTCGGAATATCATCGTAACAACATCCATTGCATATTCAGGCCCGAACGAACCGCTACATAAGATGAGAAAACGGTTATAGATAAAGATACACACCTCCATTTAACGTTTGGAGGGGAAAAAATTCTCATGAATGAGGCGGTGAACAATACGACTCTCTTCTTCGGCGAGAAGGATGAAAGTGATGATGATGAAGTAGGTTGTCCCGATGAACCCATCAGTAATAAAAAAAAACTAAGTGAACTCTTCACATAAGATGGATAAATACATTGTGTGCATTCCAGTTTCCGTAAAAATCCAAAGGAACCCCTCGGTAATTTTTAGAAAATTGACCAAAGTGGTCAAGTCCCTCCACGTACATGTGGGACTTTGAAACTGATGAAAATGATGGGCTGAGAATTAGGAAATTAATAACTTTTGAGCTCCCCCACAAACGTGAGGTAGTGGCCCAGCCCAAAGAAACTTGTGACATGTTGTCGACGGTAGAGTACAACGACGAAGGAGCAGCGATTCATTCTAAATTCTAAACATAAGATTTGTGTCTCTGTTGCACAAAAAAAACAAACATTTGTCTCTCTGATAGTTGGCGACATGAGCAATATTGAGGATTTTAGGCATGGACAAAGTAAGGCAGAGTTGTAACAAAGTACCGAGCTAGAGATGGCAATCATGGATCTGGACCGCGGGCCTAGTCCGTAAAGGACTGTCGCAGGATGGTACTGGGACGAGGATTTCTAGGTCCGCAAATCTGGACTGCGGACCTAACCCGTAAAGGACTGTCGCATGATGGTATTGGGACGAGGTTTTCTAGGTCCGCAAATTTGCGGGCCTCGCAGGACGGGTCTTTGCGGGACTAGGTCTTTTACGGAATGGACCGAAACGGGTCATGCGGGATTACATAGACCCGCATTTTTTTTCTTCATTTTTTATTTTACCTGAAAAAAATGAGAAAGAGAGTGAGAAGAAAGCGATTCTTGTGACTTTTCCCCCAGAAAACATAAGGAATTCCGGCGATGATGATTCGAGCTCCGGTGATGATGATTCGAGTTCCGGCGATGACGACTCCAGCTCCAGCGATGAAGATTCGAGCTCTGGTGGTGTTTTGATTTGTTTTTTTCTTTTTATTACACACAACTATGAATTGTTTTATTACAATGTGATATTTCTTGTTTAAGTTGAATGGTTTTATTTTCAGTACTGTGAAGTGGTGTTTTTCTTAAATTAAATTTGGTTATAATAGTATTTTTTAGGAGGAAAGTTAGTTGTATAACACGTCACTTGTATAACTTGGCAAAGTGATTCACGAATTTTTTTGCAATCCAAATAATTAAAAAGAGAGATGGTTTGATGAAGACATACAATACTTAAGCCAAATTATTACAAAGACAACAAATCAATCAGATTCAAACTTAACAAAAGCTTATGCTGATAACAAAAGAAGACTTTTAACTCAAGAACGCAAGTACAAACGGAGCTTTGTGACATTGATTTTGATAAGGCTTTAGTGAAGCTTAACGAGCTCTCTTCAACTCTCTTACACAACTTTTCTAGTTGAACATTCATGAAAGAAGCTGTAGCAGGCGGTTTGATAAGGAGGCGTCCCGCGGGACTCCTCGCGAAGGCCTATATATTCTGCGGTACGGGTTTGGCCGGTATTTTGAAGACCGCAGTCCGCGCGGGACAGGCCCGCTGTGACCCGCTCAATGACTAACCCGCTGCGGTACGAGACGGAACGGGATAGGTAAACCTGTTTGACATCTCTATACTGAGCTAATGATGACAACTTTTTTGCTTTCTTTGTGATAATTTTATGTATAACACAACTTTATTATTTTTGCTGATCTCCTTTACATCTAAATTCATCGCTTTTCTCCACAAACATTAAGGCAGTTTTGTGATTTTTCTAAAAAATAGCAAAAACGAAACTGGCAATATTGGACGTTTTACTCACTTATTTCTTCAAATGAACAATGAAATTTACTCATTTCCTTGTAGTTTTGTAACTATGAGTCAACATTTTCATTTCTTTTGTGGTTCTTCGATTTAATTTTATACTAATTATAGGATTAATATCTGTTAGTAATTTGCCAAATGTGTATACTTTGATTTTGGACCACATTCCTGACTCACTAGGTAATTGGAAACGACTCACTTCTTATTATATTATATGAGTACGCATAATCGATACATATTATACTAATTGTTGATACAGATCGATAATATATACTGCTGACAAAAATATAAAAATGCTAAACTGAATTTATATAGCTTGTTTTGGATTTTCTAAATGTGTATAGTGTATATACCATTTTTAAATTATCAATTGGATCAACCAAACAAAACTACTAAGATATCAATATACAATATTAAAAGGGATATATGAGGAGTAGAGAGGGTGTCCACGTCGGACAATAAAATCGACCAATCAGGAGATCCCGTTTTGACACGTGAGCAAACTCTCTCATGCGTTTTGTTCATTTACGGTATGTATTATTTGGGCTTTCTAAATATTGAATTGTGTGGGTTTGTATAATATTTATATTTGGGCCCTCGGTTAGTATGGCCCAGAGTTAGACGTAGAAAACCTTTCTATATTGTCTTCATCGCCGCTTTCCTTTGAACCCTAATCATAGTTCTTCGTCGAACTGCAGATCTTTGTAACGGCTTCACCTTCGTGCCATTAAACATTGCCATTAATCACAGTTAATTCGATCTCCACTACGACTGTTTACTTCAGAAAGTTCTATCTCTTCAGATTCTTCGGGATTATGAACCTATAAATAAACGTCTCTGGCTTGATGGTCCTCACAGATTCATCGCTCCTTCCAGCTCATAACTCATACAAAGTCCTGCAAGAACGATGGCTGCTTCCCATATCTCCCTTTCCGACTTGAAGACAGGATGTTGTACTCGAACCATTGTCACACGCTTGCTTACTCTGATTTTGGGAAGCAAGGAATGTTTAGAAGGGGGGTGCACTAATGGGCGTCGATAAGGTTTTTTATTTTTTTCTAGTTTCTGTCTTACGTCTTCGTTGTCATGTCGTCCATATTTTTGGATTCTAGCTTCTGATCACAAAACTATCCTTATTTTGTTGTCTTATCTCATCGAAGCATCTGTATATGTCCATCGCCTGAACACATTCCTAGAACTTCTTAGCGAGAGAGAGCTATGTCTGAGCTTAGTGGATTCGATGTGACTAGAAGCAACAATTATTTCAAGCTTTGTGTTTCTCCTGTGGCCATCCGTCTAAAAGAGTTTACGAAGATGGTTGAAGTTTCTGCTGTTGCTCATCTGATTTCTACTGAGATGTTTAGGTTTCGATCTGTTGAGCAACTCATGTCTTTAGCTAATACTAACGTTGAGCTTCCAGGTATGTCTTCATCTGTACTTCGTCGCTATGAATTTAACTTTTGTATTCACACACATCTTATACCATTTAACCCTTCTTCTGCACCACATGTATGTCAACAAAACTTATTTATTTACTTGACTCCTTATATAAGATAGTAATAGGTAATATTGTTGATCGACAGGGTGGTGGCCACACCCCTGATGATGATATGCATGGAAAGAGAAGTGCTTCTTCCAAGTTCAATGTTGGTGTCTCATCTGGCGGTAATCCCGCCGAGGGGGGTGAAGACCCCAAGGAACCATCTGATGCTGAGGAAACCATAGCAAGTCGTGAGCAGACAGAATACAATTCTGAGACTGTTTATAACGTCCCACCAGATTCACCTGAAGGGGAATCCACCGAAAAAGGGTCGGAATGCAAAGTCCTTTAAGTAGCAGATATGAGAAACTATGCCAACGTGACATACGCTTTGTCTTTTGTCGCTCAGTTTATGCTAGGACAGTTGGTCCACTATCTAATTTAAAATTTATTTGTGTTTGTTTCTATTTGCTAGCTGTTTGAAGTTTTTAATATTACTCTTTTCTTATTTTATAATGAACCCACTTTTATGGAATACATGACTTGATTCGTATACGAAACATATATTAAAATCATGCAGTGTTCTGTCCTCATTATTAGTCAACTAAAGGCACTCAAACATAACAGTATAGCGAGAATCATATCAAACCTTGAAGACTCGAGACCTGAGCAAAATTATGGTTAATAAAAGAAGAATAATAGCTACAAAAAGTCAGTAAAATTATGGTTGATGTTATGAAATAACTTATAATTTATAGTATCGAGAAATTTAAATAAGAGTAGAATTTAATACCCGTAGGAAGCAAATAACACTAGTATAAGGGAGAGAGTTTATTATAAGGAAGAAGAAGAAGATGTAATGGTTCTTTGATTATAAACTCTTGTTCTTGTTTATGGTGTACAAAAGAGTGAGATGAGTGATGGTATTTATAGTGAACAACAATACATAAAATAACAAAGATAGTGCTTAATTTGGTAAATGAGTGGGTGATCATAGTGTTTGATGAGTAGATGATCATAGTGCTTGAGTTGGTAAAGGAGTGGATGATCATAGTGCTTGAGTTTGGTAAAGAAGTGGATGATCATAGTGTTTGAGTTTGGTAAAGAAGTGGATGATCATTTCAATGCTTAATTTATAACACTCCCCCTTGATCATCCATCTTGTATTACGTGGTGCCTCGTTAAAAACCTAGTCATGGAAAACCCAATGGGAAAAACCGTAGTAAAAGTAAAAAGAGTACAACTACGTAAGCTCCCCCTCGAATGAGTAGTCATAGAACCTTTAGAACAATGATAGATTTTCATCTCTCAAGTTGTAACATTCTCTTTGGGTGTCTATCTTTTGTATGTTCTTTATTGCCTCGTTAAAACCTTGTCATGGAAAAACCCAATGGGATAAAAAAAACCATGATAAGGAAAAAGAGTACAACCACACTTACTATCATATTTCTTTCCCTGGAAACAATATCTTCAGGATATGCATTCCAATCAACTCTCTTCAGAGAATTAAGCTTAAGAGAATAAACTCTATTCATTTCTATTATGATATCTAGGGCCTTTAGACTTCTTGTCCATAATTCTCTTTTGACTTAGACAATAGTTTATTGGTCTATTTGGATTTCAAACCAAATTTCTTACATATAATCGTATAGAAATTCGTCTCGTACATACGAATTATTCATTTGTAACTATAGAAGTTACTATTATGATTTTCTTTCTTTTCATATGAAATTACATCTTTCAGTAATGAAAAAGATTAATAATTTTCTTAAATAACACTCTTACGTATGGTATTTCAGGACCAAACATATACGAGCGTCTTAAATAAAATACTTTAAGGATCTTTATGATAACATCTCAGTTTTAGATCTCCAGTTTAGAATACATAAAAACAATATAGTATTGTCAAGAGTTTTCTTTCAAAATATAATTTTTCTATAACTCTTCAGGAGTTTTGATTATATTCAAATCATGATTCTATTGATTTATAATCTCTTGATAAATACAAATGGATACATTTGTTAACCTTATAATATTTCATATATCCCATAAAATAGTTTGTTTCAATTCGATCGAATATGCAGAGTTCCCGGGAACATGATTTTGATATCATCAATCCTTCATGGATTATACTTTCAGGGATTAACATTTTTCAAGTGGATTGTTTCATTCAAGTTCTTCCTTTATTACCAGACTATAAGGAACTTGAAACTAGTTGCATCTACCACATGAAATTATGTCTCTTCACAATTAATTTCATATTGATCCTTCTTTGTGTGCAACGGTTCATTTACATCTCACTTGTTTTACACCTTTTAGTGTATGGACTACTGGTCCAAATACTTCTCTATTTCACAAGAAGTTTATATCTTTGTCTATTGCATCTTTCTGATTTGGCCAATCATTTCTTTGTGTACACTTTTCAATAGACTTTCTTTCATGATCCTCTTTCTCATTTATTATATCAACTGCTACTTTGCATGTATAATATCATCGACGTCAATTTTCTTATCGGTTCCATTTTGTTTCATACATGACATAACTTATTGAGATCTCTTCATTTGTCTCAGGTACCTGAATTTTCGTCAGTCATGTTTAATTTCTCTTCTGGAGATCATACAAAACTATATTGCCTCGTTTTGACCATTATCAATATATGCTCCTTTTTCATTTACGAGGATTTATCTTTGGAACCAATCTGTCTACCACGCTGCAGGCGTGACTAGCAGTTTGATATTGTTCTTGTAGAACATTTATTCTTATTGGAGCATTTACAGCTGGTATATGTGACTTGATCACTATATTTATATGGGTCGTGTCTGGCAACTGCTTTAGTAAGTTTTGAAATGAATTATCTTTTGGACTTCTATTTCACATTGTGTTTAGCCCGAGGATCAATGATAATTCATTTCAACTTATTTTCTTTTCCAGCTGTTTATTTTCTCCCCCTTATGTTGGAAGTACTAACTCACTTTTAGAATTCATGTATAGCCTTACTTATAGTTTTCGGGGATGGCTCTGGATTCTTAAGTGTCAATAGAGATTTATATCCAACATATATTTCCAACCTCATTTGAAAACACATCTTCATTTGAAGCTCTGTGGCGGAGCAACATCCAACATTCTTAGATGAAAATGATTGGTTTCTGATTCTATACCAATGATGGGGAGAACTAGTGAAAATTTATTGGCTTGATGCGATCCAATGTTGCTCAAAATGTTTAGCACTTATCTCAGTGAATGTGCTATAGTCGTTAAAGACTTTAAGAAGTGAATTCACCAATATTATAAAAATGCATAGTGGGTGATCAGTCCACTAACATCTTCGTTATTTATGCCAATATCTTATTTTGGCTGGTGAAAACCATATTACCCTTTTATCTTATGGGTAAGCAACATATGTCAAATCATTCGGAAGAATCTTCTGGTTCTTATATGACTATGCATATGACCTTTAAGTATATATTCGCATTATTAATGAACCAAAATGGTCTAACTGATTCATGCCAAATGTAAACTTCTAGTTTACTATACATTTATCTTCATTATACTAATCTTTGTGTAGTACAATATATAAGAGGCTGTAGATATTTTCTCTAAAATACTTATACTGCTTTGAGAATTATTTCTGATTGAAATGTATATATCATTTCGTTTGCTTATTGTCTCAACATAAGTGTCTCAAAATCTTACGGATTTACTTTGAGAAAAATTCATCAATCTTAGTTTTAGTGTAAACATAATCTTCTGGATGTTTGACTTATCATAAAAAGTGAGATTCTTTAACTCTTCCCCTCGAGAGTATAATACTACAGGTTTATCAATCTCGAATGTATCTCATTTTCTTAATCAACAACATATCCTACATGGGTTATGTATTTTTCGTAGATCCTTTTAACTTTTGATACTTATAAAAATACAATACCTTAAGAACTTTAAATTGCATTCTTAAGAACTTTAAATTAAATTTTTATGTATACTTCTGGAGCATCATATATATCCTCTTTTTAAGCATTCTATAAGTTTTTACTACCTTGTATTGTACACACAATAAATTTTCTTTCATCTTCAGATGAATTCATAATTTCTTTTCTTTATTACCATGTTTATTTTCTCAACTTTAAGTGAGAGTATGAGTTCTATAAAGAAACTCTTTGGACCTTGACCTCATTTATGCTCACGTCTAAAACCACTATTTATGAGTTTTTTAAATGTCATATTCTCTTCAGGAGAATGAATCATAATCAACTAGACGTGATTTATCAATAGATATTTTTCAATATATATGCATCATAAAACAATTTCTTGAAGAAATTTTACTTTTAAACTTAACATCCAACATAGTTGGCTTTATTTACCGACTTCAGGTCTTGTAATCTTTAAATGCAAAATACAAAATGAGCTTTAGGTAATCACTTCAGGTGATAATACCTTTTTTATATATATTATCTTCCAAAACTTATGGATCTTTTAGAGTCAAGCTTTAAACTTAAAATCCTCAATATAAATGGTAATAAAATCAAAATATTTCAAATATATATAAATATGTATTAACAAAGGTGTCTTATTATATCAGAAAATAAATAAAACTTTCATAGTAATTATTATATAGACTATATTATTACTCTCATGCTTTTTAACAAAGTTTAACCTATCAATCAATTTAATGAACAAATTTATATCACTGCCAACTTCATGTGCATTGATTTATCTAATCAAGTTTGTTAAACTTGTATATAAAGCATAAAAATACTTATCTTATAAACAGAAGTATATCGGCGATGAAAGTTTCAGCTGTTCACGTTTCTGAATTGGCTGATAACTTGTACATATCTTTCCGAGAGAATACACAATCCTGAAAACTTTAAATTTTTGCTCATATAAACATGGCCATTACATTAGTAAATATCAACATATAATCCAAATTCTTTTATGATATTAGACCAAAGACTAATCGACCACAAAACTAACCGATTACAAATAATTTCTTTTATGATGTTAGACCATGAATCATAAAGTATGTTTCCTTAATACCATTAAACCATGAAGCATATTAAAGTATAATAAGCAAAATTTAATTCATCAAATAACTATTATTCTTACATATAGACA
This sequence comes from Brassica napus, assembly GCF_020379485.1. NCBI lineage: Eukaryota > Viridiplantae > Streptophyta > Magnoliopsida > Brassicales > Brassicaceae > Brassica > Brassica napus. Next base: position 16,713,261 of record NC_063449.1, read on the forward strand.
AGCGTTGATATATATATATATATCATCGTCTAAAATGACTATATATATATATATATATATTTAGAATTTCGCAATTTTAAAATGAACCATTTATTATGAACTTCATAATTTAAAAACCGTTTACATTAATCATACAAGCAATTACAAGGAGAAGCGATGTAAAGAAAATTAAACCGATAATCATCTTAAATTCACTCGGAGTAAATTCTCCATCGAATAAACCATAAATAGAAACACAAATAAAAATGGCACATAAAAACAAAAGTGCGCGAATCATCTTTCTTGAAAAATCGGAGGAGAGCGATTTTGAAATTTTTGAGAGAAGATGAAATGTTTTGGATGATGAAATGAAGTGAAAATGAGTTGTATTTATAGATGAAAATTACTGTTCATGACCGTTGGAGAAAGGGGAAATTTTTGAAAAAAAAATCTTTGTGACCGTTGGGGTTAAATCGAGTGCACCAAAAATTAGTCCGAAAATATCGTATTAAACGGTCAATCAAATCTATAAAATTTCATAAAAGTGAAAAATTATGACAATGAAATATTTATGTTATATGACAATAAATCATGCGACGGCTCAGCCGATCAATGCATAATATCAAATAAATTATACGGCGGCTCGGCCGACCAATTAATAATAAACAGAATATAAGGCGGCTCAGCCGACCAATAAATAATAAACAGGATATAAGGCGGCTCGGCCGACCAATAAATAATAAACAGGATATAAGGCGGCTCGGCCGACCAATAAATAAATTAAATTACTAGTAAATAATATAGGCGGTATTCCGGCCATTATAACATGATATAAATAATAGTAGAGGCGGTATACCGACCATTATAACATGGTATAAATGATACAAATAAATTTTACCGAATCGCAGAGTGATCGTGCTGATAACGTGTTATGAAATAACTTATAATTTATAGTATCGAGAAATTTAAATAAGAGTAGAATTTAATGCCCGTAGGAAGCAAATAACACTAGTATAAGGGAGAGAGTTTATTATAAGGAAGAAGAAGAAGATGTAATGGTTCTTTGATTATAAACTCTTGTTCTTGTTTATGGTGTACAAAAGAGTGAGATGAGTGATGGTATTTATAGTGAACAACAATACATAAAATAACAAAGATAGTGCTTAATTTGGTAAATGAGTGGGTGATCATAGTGTTTGATGAGTAGATGATCATAGTGCTTGAGTTGGTAAAGGAGTGGATGATCATAGTGCTTGAGTTTGGTAAAGAAGTGGATGATCATAGTGTTTGAGTTTGGTAAAGAAGTGGATGATCATTTCAATGCTTAATTTATAACAGTTGATACATTGATATTAATACACTAATTGTCACCAAACGAGTCTGTTAACCCCTTTACCTTTCGCCCCCGTCAGTAGGTATGTTATGCAATGATCTGAAGCTATATAAAAAGGTAAATTGTAATTAGAAAAAATGGATGCGTGACATTATAAATGAGAATATTTTAAAAGCAGTTTTTAAATTTTTGTAGTACGTTAAAAAAAAACATTTTAAGACACCATATTCAAATTGAAAATACATAGTTTCCTTTCATTGAAAAAAATTAAACTATTATCTGTAGTAAGAACCCATAAGAATTAAAAAATATACTAATAAGAATTTATTATTACAATAAATTTTGTGGGAAAAGTTATACAGTTAAATTATACTGAAATTATGTTTAAAAATATATATTTGAAGGAATCTTTAAAGAAATAATTTTTAAATTAATAAAGCCCAAGCTTAAATAAACTTTTATCATTTATTAGTTTTTATATTAAATAAATTAAAATTTTGAGTCATAAATTTACATACATAATTATGATAGATATTTGATGGCCAATTATGATATATTTTTTTGTTATAAAGAGATAAAGATTCTTCTATATTTTTTTTTTTGAAACACAGATTCTTCTATGTTACAATGTGGTTTTCGATATAGTATTAATTTCACATTTACATACAAAAAGAGTAATGACTATTTATTAAATAAATATGTTGGATAAATTATCGAGATATAAATAAAATACAATATAAAAATACATATGATTAATAAATAATCAAATTAAATATAATTATATTTATTTTAGAATATATACTCCGCGCGTAGCGCGGAAAAAAGATCTAGTAATATTTGAAATGTACATATAGGTGTGAGATAATACTTAAATGGGATAAATATTGTGTAACCAAACTATAGGAATGTTATATTTATTTCTAGTGAGATGTGAATAGATCTAAACTTATTTTCTCAAAAAAAAAATGTACATATAGGTGTGCATGCAATAAAATAAAGCTATTAGAAAATGAACTGTTTAATTGGTTTCTAGATCAAGCGTTAGGTCTACAGTCTACTACATGAAAGTCTAGCTCATAAGTCCCATTTTGATAGTAATAGTAAATAAATGGCATATATATTTTAGATTTATTTCATTATATTTTTTCCTTCAGGACGTTTACATTATTTATTTTGTAGAACTAGAAAGAATTTATTTTTAGTCCTTAGTTACGCACGATCGATGATAAACATACTATTGTGATTCCTTCCATTCTTTAAAAACGATTCCTTACAGTAATTACTAATTAGTGGCCAACTAATTATTCATATTTAAGCCCCTTCTCAAAAAAAAAAAAAACTAACAATTCACATTTTGATTTATACAGACAGAAAAGCCTTTCTCTCTCACAGTCTGACATTATCTTTTTGCCACTTCTGGTGTATAAATACACATTAAGTTCTCCTCACATAATCACCATCTATATCACTGACTTTTTAAAACTCCTCTGAAAAGATAAACTTACAATCATGAGTTTATTTAAATAAAGTTAGTCGATCATCATAACATGGCGGCTTCTAGTATGTATTTTCTCTTCATTTTTGCATGTTTTGTTTGTTTATTGCTTGTTCTTCTGTTATATCTATAACAAAAAAATGATATCAAGTTGTGAAGTTTATCAATTTTGTTTAGCATATATTCACATTACCTCTTTTGTGTGCATTTGCATAATTCTCTCCCTTCAATTTTCTTCTGTTTCACGTCACCTTCGAATGGAATAAGTACACATGCAGACTATATAAGTTATTCTGATAAAACCCATGGCATCTGGTTTGGTTTTCCTTCTATACGCACTCTGTATATGTTATTGAGGCCATGAGGTCTACGATTCTCTTGGTATATAACATTGTAAAGTCTAAATTAGATGACCATAAACAAATCTTCTCAATTTTCTTTGGCGGCTCTATACCTTGTATCATACGTTTATCTCGAAATGTTACTGTGAATGTTGCTTTTTGTCATTTTTGTTAAAATGTGGAATATATATTACTCTAAAACATTTTGTTTGAGTATTAACATTTCTGTTGCTAAAATCTTCGCAGGTAGTAGTAGTAATTCAATTGGAACTGAAGATGGATATGTTTTGGAGCCTCAAGGAGAGCATAGAGTCACTATAGTTTGGCTGCATGATGTGCATGAAAATAGCTATATGTAACGTTCCTTGTCTCATATCATTGCATATATTCCTTTGTCTTTAAGGATCAGAGAAATTTCTTCTAATCTAATTTATCTGTTTTATGTATTAACCATTCAAACTCCATCTTGTCTATCTTAACTCTTAAATTATTTGTACTCTTTTTTGTTTGTCAAGAAACATATTTGTACTCAAATTGTGCTTTTTCATTGTGTTTCTGTTCTGTTTTCAGATCACTTCAGATTGTGAGGAGTCTAAATCTTCGAAATGTAAGTATCAGTGATCATAGAATGCTAATAATAAACCAATTAAAGCATGGTTGTTTTATTAACATTGTACAAAAAATATTTTATGCATAGATCAAATGGATTTGTCTGGATTCTGGTACACATGTTGATGTATTTTCGCAGTGCCCAGAAATTCCTGTAAGATCACTTGGGTTATATTTATCTTTCCTTGCTCTAAAACTTCAAAAAATACATTTTTCATTTTTATAGAAAAAAAAAGCCCAATATTTGTGAGGTTAAACAATTTAAATAGTTGGCAAGACCCTCTTTGTTGAATCAGGGTGCAACGTGGGTATGATTACTGATACTACGCAAGATTGTCGGGATGAGTTAGATTCTGCCGCTGTACGTGTTGCTAACATTTTATCGACAGAACCAGAAAATGGTATATAATATAGAGAGATCTATTTACACCTAACATTGCTACATTATATATCAAGCATATTAATCATTAGGCGCTTTTTCTTTTAGTCATAAAAGGAGTAGGAGGTGTCGGCCAAGGTGCACAAGTAGCTCTGAACTTTGCAAAGTGGAACGCCGTTGGAGATCATACGATGAATATGCGACTTGTAATAGGGATAAACTCTTGGTGTGTATATACAATTCTAGTACTCATGTTAATATTTAATTAGTTTTTATAACTAAAGTTAGATATAACATATTGACTTCACCCAGGAGAATACCTACCAACAGGATAGATTATGCATTTGGGGCTGCAATTCGTGCTTCATGGCAGTCAATCCTACTTATACGTGGAAATCGTATGTGTATAATGTTGATTTATATATTTGTTTTTCGCAATAGATAGACAAGGATCATGAGATATATATAAAAAAAGATATATATATATATATATATATATATAATAACTCTTTGTGATTGTTTTGTGTTGCAGTCGAACCTAGTATTCCTTTATACTTTGCAAAAGAAACTGCTGTATCCCTTATAGATGATTGATTTGGAGAAGTTTCGTTTGTACAATTCCGAATGTATAAACATACATTAATGATTTTACTTTGCTTTGTTCTACCATTTTTGTTTGAACATTTTGTCTAATTAGGTTATGTCATTGTGCAGGCTTGGTCCTGAAATCACTGTGAGCGTACTGAAAAAGGTCGAAGTATGGTTGAACGGGAAGCTTCCACTCGATCCCAACTAATATCATCCATGAACTGTTATCTATTTTTTTTTCCAGTATTTTCGTTGCGCTATTTAGTGAACTATTGTCGTTGATATTTCCAACATTACTAATAAAACTGCAACGAAACAGACTCTACAGCTTATGATATTTCTTCCATGAGATTGTGTTCCTATTAATAAAACTGCATGAGATTGTCACTTTTGGTACAATGGACTTTTTTTGTAGTTGAGATTCTATTTTATATTGCAAGAAATATCAATTTTTCTATAACTTGATTCATTCCTGAATTTCTTAAAAATCTTTGTTCATTTTTAATAAATAAATATGTTTTGAATACAATAAACTATTTAAAAAGTAGTTTCGAGTACTTTTTAATTTATCTACGATTATATTTTTTTTGTAACTTGATAAGTCTGAATTTTCAATTCCTAACAACACATTTAAGAGTAACCAAAAATCAAAAAAAATTCCATAACTCATCTTGACAAAAAAAAAAGAAATTTATGTGAGAATTGGCTTTAGATGAAAGTACAATGAAGTTGTGTTGTTAAAAAAAAGAGTAACAAATAATCTAAACTATACTAAAAGCTAAATATAAAGCCCTCTGAAGCATGCCACGTCGGATGAAAAAATCGTCCAGTAGTAATGCAGCAAATAGCCACGTCATCGGCGTGTTAAGTTGGTTTGGGCTTCGTGTTTTATTAGGGCTTCTTCTCTTACTTTTAGCCAACCCTTCTCTGACGCTAAAGCCTCCTCCTCCGATGAATCTCCTGTAACGCCTTCTTACTCCATTGATTTGCCCCTTAAATCCGTTCATTTACTAGCTTCATCCCACTCCTCCCACTCTATAGCATGTAACCGACCTCACCATCTTCATATGTAACCGGCCGCCATTACCAGGAAAGCTATCAAAGAGATGAAAATCTTCAGAAAAGTACACCTAGCTTCTCGGCCCAATGACGAGCTCCAACAACAAGGTCTCCACTTCCTTTTTTTTCCAGTTGTTAATATCTCTTTTCTGACTATATTCTTACATGTTTCCAGAAGAACACACAAGCGAATGATTTTGAAGATATCAGTGAGATTATTAAAGCACTAAACATCTCGACGGATGACTTTGCTATTAGAACGACCAGATTCTGGAAAATCAACTTTGCTCCTGGTTCTAGCAGATAAAAGTTTAAAGGTTAGTTAACCCATGAAGTTATTTAATATGCTCTAATATTCACATGAATCGTATGTTTGATATCTTTTTTTAATTTAATGGTCACATGTGTATTAAAAGGTTTTATTTTTCAGATAAAATTAGCCTTTTGATTTTTACATAAAACGTTTGTGAGAAGTGAGAATCTTCTATATAAAGTTTAGTTGCAGATTATAGGATCTTAGTTACTCCGAAAAGCCACACAGAGGATCTTAGCAAACCTTAGTTCTCTGCAGTACTGAACACTTTTTCCGACTCCCTGATGCCCCCCCCCCTCTTGCCATACGCTTCAATAATGCCACTTCTTTTGAAAAGTTGACGGAATCCACAAAGCCGAAACCAACTGAACTTTTCCGGGTTTCGTCCGTCGGACCAACTACGTGCTTAGGCGAACACCAACAGACAGCTACCTGGTATGTTTTTATGATTTTAGGAGTTAGTTGGTTTCTGTTATATCACATACTTACAGATTTCCACTTAACAATTTTTTAGACATACTTGGTGAGGTAAGTGCAGTCAGGAGCACAATCAACGACCGTTCACAGGGGTCTCAACATGTAATGCGCTTACTCTACGTCTAGAGAGGTACTTAGGATTGTTTAATCTCGAGTGGTTATAGTCTATATTCATACGTATGCCTACTGTTGTCTCAACATCATTGCATTTTTTTCAGGGATGTAACCCTCTGTGTCAGTATATTTGACTCCTTAGCTATTTCCTTTCATAAATAATTTTAAAGCTACAGAAGTGAGCCAAAAATTGTCCTTGCCACCAGCATTAATCCAAAGATAGTTGGAGGTTGTAAATTTTACTATGTGTAGTTTATTCATTTTAATATAGCTTTGGAGTAATGCATTGCATATAATTTGTTTTTGACCGGATATAACTTCACATAAATTTGATGTATTCTTTGTAGGCCGGCTATTTCTGAGCTTAACATCTGGAACACATATTTACTTTGACACTGAGACAGCTCTAGGAAAAGAGAAGTTTGACAAGTAAGTACCACTCATTTTAAACACCATTTCGTCCACTTAGATTGTATTGGCATCTGATTTCCTCTTTCTTTGACTGTCTTCTCCCACTTAATAACCCCTACCAGACTGAGCTGATGGCACAGAGCAGACGGCAGCGTCGTCAAAGGTAGCTCATGTCCAGAAAATTGAGCCACTCACCATCTCTGAGCTTAATGAATATGTGATCGCTGCCCAGCCTCAGGCATATTCACTTATGTAAATTGAAAACCTCTGGAAATTACACTACTCATTATACATGTTCTTTGACGTTCCACAGATAGTTGAGTTTCTCTGCGTTCCAGCTCAAGCTAACCGAGGTTAATTAACAAGACATTCTCTCAATGATTGTTCTCTATATTACATGATTAAAAGGTGTTAATGTGTTTTGATCATCTCTTTGTTCCACAGTCTAAAGGACCTTAAAGCGTTCGCAGAAGCAATAGATGTGGTTAGAGACAAAGGTGTTGCTATGGCTGTGGCTGTGGCGTCCG